>NW_027513985.1:0-109440 GCF_048772815.1 Callospermophilus lateralis | reverse complement strand
GCATCCAATTTTAATTGGTGCACTGCTCATTACTTGAAAGTATCATTAAGGTCGGAAAAAAAATATGTGTTGAGATTTCAGGAGACTCTAGTTTTTTGGCAGCCTAACAACGCCTTTCATTGAAAGTGTTATTCGCCAGTCTGTGCTGAAGGCTACATCAAGAGGAAACAAACCTTAGGGATAGAATGTAGAACTACTTTATTGTGTCAAGTTTCAAGAAGCTAGCCCAAACCGTGTATGATTTAGAGTTTGAACTACATTTGTCAATATAGGAGAAAACAGAGTGAAACCTAAAAATTCAAACTGTTACTGCAAACGAATGCTTCAAGGTAGGAGAATGAAACTTGAGCATCCAAGTGGGAGTGGTGTACTGATCATTACTTGAAAGTGTCATGAAGATTGGATGAAAAAATATATGTTGAGATTTCAGAAGACTCTAGTTTTTGGAAGTTTGGCAACCCCTTTCAATAAAAGTGTTATTCGCCAGTCCCTGCATTAGGCTACATGAAGAGGAAACAAACCTTAGAGATAGAACGTAGAACTACAGTATTTTGTCACGATTCAAGAAGCTAGCACAAACCGTGTTTGATTTAGAGTTCGACCTGCATCTGTCAATATAGGACAAAACAGAGTGAAACCTAAAAATTCAAACTGTTCCTGCAAACGAATGCTTCAACCTAGGAGAACGAAACTTGGGCATCCAATTTTAATTGGTGCACTGCTCATTACTTGAAAGTATCATGAAGGTCGGAAGAAAAAATATATGATGAGATTTCAGGAGACTGTAGTTTTTTGGCAGCCTAACAACGCCTTTCATTGAATGTGTTATTCGCCAGTCTGTGCTGAAGGCTACATCAAGAGGAAACAAACCTTAGGGATAGAATGTAGAACTACTTTATTGTGTCAAGTTTCAAGAAGCTAGCCCAAACCGTGTATGATTTAGAGTTTGAACTACATTTGTCAATATAGGAGAAAACAGAGTGAAACCTAAAAATTCAAACTGTTCCTGCAAACGAATGCTTCAACGTAGGAGAATGAAACTTGAGCATCCAAGTGGGATTGGTGTACTGATCATTACTCGAAAGTATCATGAAGATTGGAAAAAAAAAATATATGTTGAGATATCAGAAGACTCTAGTTTTGGGAAGTTTGGCAACCCCTTTCAATAAAAGTGTTATTCGCCAGTCCCTGCATTAGGCTACATCAAGAGGAAACAAACCTTAGAGATACAACGTAGAACTACAGTATTTTTTCAACTTTCAAGAAGCTAGCACAAACCGTGTTTGATTTAGAGTTCTAGCTGCATCTGTCAATATAGGAGAAAACAGAGTGAAACCTAGAAATTCAAACTGTTACTGCAAACGAATGCATCAACCTAGGAGAACGAAACTTGGGCATCCAACTTTGATCGGTGTACTGCTCATTACTTGAAAGTATCATTAAGGTCGGAAAAAAAATATGTGTTGAGATTTCAGGAGACTCTAGTTTTTGGGCAGCCTAACAACGCCTTTCATTGAAAGTGTTATTCGCCAGTCTGTGCTGAAGGCTACATCAAGAGGAAACAAACCTTAGGGATAGAATGTAGAACTACTTTATTGTGTCAAGTTTCAAGAAGCTAGCCCAAACCGTGTTTGATTTAAAGTTCTAACTGCATCTGTCAATATAGGAGAAAACAGAGTGAAACCTAAAAATTCAAACTGTTCCTGCAAACGAATGCTTCAACCTAGAAGAACAAAACTTGGGCATCCAAGTGGGAATGGTGTACTGATCATTACTTGAATGTATCATGAAGATTGGATGAAAAAATATATGTTGAGATTTCAGGAGACTCTAGTTTTTTGAAAGTTTGGCAACCCCTTTCAATATAAGTGTTATTCGCCAGTCCCTGCATTAGGCTACATCAAGAGGAAACAAACCTTAGAGATAGAACGTAGAACTACTTTATTGTGTCAAGTTTCAAGAAGCTAGCACAAACAGTGTTTGATTTAGAGTTCTAGTTGCATCTGTCAATATAGGAGAAAACAGAGTGAAACCTAGAAATTCAAACTCCTACTGCAAAAGAATGCATCCACCTAGGAGAACGAAACTTGAGCATCCAAGTTTGATTGGTGTACTGCTCATTACTTGAAAGTATCATTAAGGTCGGAAAAAAATATGTGTTGAGATTTCAGGAGACTCTAGTTTTTTGGCAGCCTAACAACGCCTTTCATTGAATGTGTTATTCGCCAGTCTCTGCTTAAGGCTACATCAAGAGGAAACAAACCTTAGGGATAGAACGTAGAACTACTTTATTGTGTCATGTTTCAAGTAGCTAGCACAAACCGTGTTTGATTTAAAGTTCTAACTGCATCTGTCAATATAGGAGAAAACAGAGTGAAACCTAAAAATTCAAACTGTTACTGCAAACGAATGCTTCAAGGTAGGAGAATGAAACTTGAGCATCCAAGTGGGAGTGGTGTACTGATCATTACTTGAAAGTGTCATGAAGATTGGATGAAAAAATATATGTTGAGATTTCAGAAGACTCTAGTTTTTGGAAGTTTGGCAACCCCTTTCAATAAAAGTGTTATTCGCCAGTCCCTGCATTAGGCTACGTGAAGAGGAAACAAACCTTAGAGATAGAACGTAGAACTACAGTATTTTGTCACGATTCAAGAAGCTAGCACAAACCGTGTTTGATTTAGAGTTCGACCTGCATCTGTCAATATAGGACAAAACAGAGTGAAACCTAAAAATTCAAACTGTTCCTGCAAACGAATGCTTCAACCTAGGAGAACGAAACTTGGGCATCCAATTTTAATTGGTGCACTGCTCATTACTTGAAAGTATCATGAAAGTCGGAAGAAAAAATATATAATGAGATTTCAGGAGACTGTAGTTTTTTGGCAGCCTAACAACGCCTTTCATTGAATGTGTTATTCGCCAGTCTCTGCTTAAGGCTACATCAAGAGGAAACAAACCTTAGGGATAGAACGTAGAACTACTTTATTGTGTCATGTTTCAAGTAGCTAGCACAAACCGTGTTTGATTTAAAGTTCTAACTGCATCTGTCAATATAGGAGAAAACAGAGTGAAACGTAAAAATTCAAACTGTTCCTGCAAACGAATGCTTCAACCTAGAAGAACAAAACTTGGGCATCCAAGTGGGAATGGTGTACTGATCATTACTTGAATGTATCATGAAGATTGGATGAAAAAATATATGTTGAGATTTCAGGAGACTCTAGTTTTTTGAAAGTTTGGCAACCCCTTTCAATATAAGTGTTATTCTCCAGTCCCTGCTTTAGGCTACATCACGATTAAACAAACCTTAGAGATAGAACATAGAACTATTTTATTGTGTCAACTTTCAAGAAGCTAGCACAAACCGTGTTTGATTTAGAGTTCTAGCTGCATCTGTCAATATAGGAGAAAACAGAGTGAAACCTAGAAATTCAAACTGTTCCTGCAAACGAATGCTTCAACCTAGGAGAACGAAACTTGGGCATCCAATTTTAATTGGTGCACTGCTCATTACTTGAAAGTATCATTAAGGTCGGAAAAAAAATATGTGTTGAGATTTCAGGAGACTCTAGTTTTTTGGCAGCCTAACAACGCCTTTCATTGAAAGTGTTATTCGCCAGTCTGTGCTGAAGGCTACATCAAGAGGAAACAAACCTTAGGGATAGAATGTAGAACTACTTTATTGTGTCAAGTTTCAAGAAGCTAGCCCAAACCGTGTATGATTTAGAGTTTGAACTACATTTGTCAATATAGGAGAAAACAGAGTGAAACCTAAAAATTCAAACTGTTACTGCAAACGAATGCTTCAAGGTAGGAGAATGAAACTTGAGCATCCAAGTGGGAGTGGTGTACTGATCATTACTTGAAAGTGTCATGAAGATTGGATGAAAAAATATATGTTGAGATTTCAGAAGACTCTAGTTTTTGGAAGTTTGGCAACCCCTTTCAATAAAAGTGTTATTCGCCAGTCCCTGCATTAGGCTACATGAAGAGGAAACAAACCTTAGAGATAGAACGTAGAACTACAGTATTTTGTCACGATTCAAGAAGCTAGCACAAACCGTGTTTGATTTAGAGTTCGACCTGCATCTGTCAATATAGGACAAAACAGAGTGAAACCTAAAAATTCAAACTGTTCCTGCAAACGAATGCTTCAACCTAGGAGAACGAAACTTGGGCATCCAATTTTAATTGGTGCACTGCTCATTACTTGAAAGTATCATGAAGGTCGGAAGAAAAAATATATGATGAGATTTCAGGAGACTGTAGTTTTTTGGCAGCCTAACAACGCCTTTCATTGAATGTGTTATTCGCCAGTCTGTGCTGAAGGCTACATCAAGAGGAAACAAACCTTAGGGATAGAATGTAGAACTACTTTATTGTGTCAAGTTTCAAGAAGCTAGCCCAAACCGTGTATGATTTAGAGTTTGAACTACATTTGTCAATATAGGAGAAAACAGAGTGAAACCTAAAAATTCAAACTGTTCCTGCAAACGAATGCTTCAACGTAGGAGAATGAAACTTGAGCATCCAAGTGGGATTGGTGTACTGATCATTACTCGAAAGTATCATGAAGATTGGAAAAAAAAAATATATGTTGAGATATCAGAAGACTCTAGTTTTGGGAAGTTTGGCAACCCCTTTCAATAAAAGTGTTATTCGCCAGTCCCTGCATTAGGCTACATCAAGAGGAAACAAACCTTAGAGATACAACGTAGAACTACAGTATTTTTTCAAGTTTCAAGAAGCTAGCACAAACCGTGTTTGATTTAGAGTTCTAGCTGCATCTGTCAATATAGGAGAAAACAGAGTGAAACCTAGAAATTCAAACTGTTACTGCAAACGAATGCATCAACCTAGGAGAACGAAACTTGGGCATCCAACTTTGATCGGTGTACTGCTCATTACTTGAAAGTATCATTAAGGTCGGAAAAAAAATATGTGTTGAGATTTCAGGAGACTCTAGTTTTTGGGCAGCCTAACAACGCCTTTCATTGAAAGTGTTATTCGCCAGTCTGTGCTGAAGGCTACATCAAGAGGAAACAAACCTTAGGGATAGAATGTAGAACTACTTTATTGTGTCAAGTTTCAAGAAGCTAGCCCAAACCGTGTTTGATTTAAAGTTCTAACTGCATCTGTCAATATAGGAGAAAACAGAGTGAAACCTAAAAATTCAAACTGTTCCTGCAAACGAATGCTTCAACCTAGAAGAACAAAACTTGGGCATCCAAGTGGGAATGTGTACTGATCATTACTTGAATGTATCATGAAGATTGGATGAAAAAATATATGTTGAGATTTCAGGAGACTCTAGTTTTTTGAAAGTTTGGCAACCCCTTTCAATATAAGTGTTATTCGCCAGTCCCTGCATTAGGCTACATCAAGAGGAAACAAACCTTAGAGATAGAACGTAGAACTACTTTATTGTGTCAAGTTTCAAGAAGCTAGCACAAACAGTGTTTGATTTAGAGTTCTAGTTGCATCTGTCAATATAGGAGAAAACAGAGTGAAACCTAGAAATTCAAACTCCTACTGCAAAAGAATGCATCCACCTAGGAGAACGAAACTTGAGCATCCAAGTTTGATTGGTGTACTGCTCATTACTTGAAAGTATCATTAAGGTCGGAAAAAAATATGTGTTGAGATTTCAGGAGACTCTAGTTTTTTTGGCAGCCTAACAACGCCTTTCATTGAATGTGTTATTCGCCAGTCTCTGCTTAAGGCTACATCAAGAGGAAACAAACCTTAGGGATAGAACGTAGAACTACTTTATTGTGTCATGTTTCAAGTAGCTAGCACAAACCGTGTTTGATTTAAAGTTCTAACTGCATCTGTCAATATAGGAGAAAACAGAGTGAAACCTAAAAATTCAAACTGTTACTGCAAACGAATGCTTCAAGGTAGGAGAATGAAACTTGAGCATCCAAGTGGGAGTGGTGTACTGATCATTACTTGAAAGTGTCATGAAGATTGGATGAAAAAATATATGTTGAGATTTCAGAAGACTCTAGTTTTTGGAAGTTTGGCAACCCCTTTCAATAAAAGTGTTATTCGCCAGTCCCTGCATTAGGCTACGTGAAGAGGAAACAAACCTTAGAGATAGAACGTAGAACTACAGTATTTTGTCACGATTCAAGAAGCTAGCACAAACCGTGTTTGATTTAGAGTTCGACCTGCATCTGTCAATATAGGACAAAACAGAGTGAAACCTAAAAATTCAAACTGTTCCTGCAAACGAATGCTTCAACCTAGGAGAACGAAACTTGGGCATCCAATTTTAATTGGTGCACTGCTCATTACTTGAAAGTATCATGAAAGTCGGAAGAAAAAATATATGATGAGATTTCAGGAGACTGTAGTTTTTTGGCAGCCTAACAACGCCTTTCATTGAATGTGTTATTCGCCAGTCTCTGCTTAAGGCTACATCAAGAGGAAACAAACCTTAGGGATAGAACGTAGAACTACTTTATTGTGTCATGTTTCAAGTAGCTAGCACAAACCGTGTTTGATTTAAAGTTCTAACTGCATCTGTCAATATAGGAGAAAACAGAGTGAAACGTAAAAATTCAAACTGTTCCTGCAAACGAATGCTTCAACCTAGAAGAACAAAACTTGGGCATCCAAGTGAGAATGGTGTACTGATCATTACTTGAATGTATCATGAAGATTGGATAAAAAAATATATGTTGAGATTTCAGGAGACTCTAGTTTTTGGAAGTTTGGCAACCCCTTTCAATACAAGTGTTATTCGCCAGTCCCTGCATTAGGCTACATCAAGAGGAAACAAACCTTAGAGATAGAACGTAGAACTACTTTATTGTGTCAAGTTTCAAGAAGCTAGCACAAACCGTGTTTGATTTAGAGTTCTAGCTGCATCTGTCAATATAGGAGAAAACAGAGTGAAACCTAGAAATTCAAACTGTTACTGCAAACGAATGCATCAACCTAGGAGAACGAAACTTGGGCATCCAACTTTGATCGGTGTACTGCTCATTACTTGAAAGTATCATTAAGGTCGGAAAAAAATATGTGTTGAGATTTCAGGAGACTCTAGTTTTTTGGCAGCCTAACAACGCCTTTCATTGAAAGTGTTATTCGCCAGTCTGTGCTGAAGGCTACATCAAGAGGAAACAAACCTTAGGGATAGAATGTAGAACTACTTTATTGTGTCAAGTTTCAAGAAGCTAGCCCAAACCGTGTATGATTTAGAGTTTGAACTACATTTGTCAATATAGGAGAAAACAGAGTGTAACCTAAAAATTCAAACTGTTCCTGCAAACGAATGCTTCAACGTAGGAGAATGAAACTTGAGCATCCAAGTGGAATTGGTGTACTGATCATTACTCGAAAGTATCATGAAGATTGGAAAAAAAAATATATGTTGAGATATCAGAAGACTCTAGTTTTGGGAAGTTTGGCAACCCCTTTCAATAAAAGTGTTATTCGCCAGTCCCTGCATTAGGCTACATCAAGAGGAAACAAACCTTAGAGATACAACGTAGAACTACAGTATTTTTTCAAGTTTCAAGAAGCTAGCACAAACCGTGTTTGATTTAGAGTTCTAGCTGCATCTGTCAATATAGGAGAAAACAGAGTGAAACCTAGAAATTCAAACTGTTACTGCAAACGAATGCATCAACCTAGGAGAACGAAACTTGGGCATCCAAGTTTGATTGGTGTACTACTCATTACTTGAAAGTATCATTAAGGTCGGAAAAAAAATATGTGTTGAGATTTCAGGAGACTCTAGTTTTTTGGCAGCCTAACAACGCCTTTCATTGAATGTGTTATTCGCCAGTTTCTGCTTAAGGCTACATCAAGAGGAAACAAACCTTAGGGATAGAACGTAGAACTACTTTATTGTGTCATGTTTCAAGTAGCTAGCACAAACCGTGTTTGATTTAAAGTTCTAACTGCATCTGTCAATATAGGAGAAAACAGAGTGAAACCTAAAAATTCAAACTGTTCCTGCAAACGAATGCTTCAACCTAGAAGAACACAACCTGGTCCTCCAAGTGGGAATGGTGTACTGATCATTACTTGAATGTATCATGAAGATTGGATGAAAAAATATATGTTGAGATTTCAGGAGACTCTAGTTTTTTGAAAGTTTGGCAACCCCTTTCAATATAAGTGTTATTCGCCAGTCCCTGCATTAGGCTACATCAAGAGGAAACAAACCTTAGAGATAGAACGTAGAACCTACTTTATTGTGTCAAGTTTCAAGAAGCTAGCACAAACAGTGTTTGATTTAGAGTTCTAGTTGCATCTGTCAATATAGGAGAAAACAGAGTGAAACCTAGAAATTCAAACTCTTACTGCAAAAGAATGCATCAACCTAGGAGAACGAAACTTGAGCATCCAAGTTTGATTGGTGTACTGCTCATTACTTGAAAGTATCATTAAGGTCGGAAAAAAATATGTGTTGAGATTTCAGGAGACTCTAGTTTTTTGGCAGCCTAACAACGCTTTCATTGAATGTGTTATTCGCCAGTCTCTGCTTAAGGCTACATCAAGAGGAAACAAACCTTAGGGATAGAACGTAGAACTACTTTATTGTGTCATGTTTCAAGTAGCTAGCACAAACCGTGTTTGATTTAAAGTTCTAACTGCATCTGTCAATATAGGAGAAAACAGAGTGAAACCTAAAAATTCAAACTGTTCCTGCAAACGAATGCTTCAACCTAGAAGAACAAAACTTGGGCATCCAAGTGAGAATGGTGTACTGATCATTACTTGAATGTATCATGAAGATTGGATGAAAAAATATATGTTGAGATTTCAGGAGACTCTAGTTTTTTGAAAGTTTGGCAACCCCTTTCAATACAAGTGTTATTCGCCAGTCCCTGCATTAGGCTACATCAAGAGGAAACAAACCTTAGAGATAGAACGTAGAACTACTTTATTGTGTCAAGTTTCAAGAAGCTAGCACAAACCGTGTTTGATTTAGAGTTCTAGCTGCATCTGTCAATATAGGAGAAAACAGAGTGAAACCTAGAAATTCAAACTGTTACTGCAAACGAATGCATCAACCTAGGAGAACGAAACTTGGGCATCCAACTTTGATCGGTGTACTGCTCATTACTTGAAAGTATCATTTAGGTCGGAAAAAAAATATGTGTTGAGATTTCAGGAGGCTCTAGTTTTTGGGCAGCCTAACAACGCCTTTCATTGAAAGTGTTATTCGCCAGTCTGTGCTGAAGGCTACATCAAGAGGAAACAAACCTTAGGGATAGAATGTAGAACTACTTTATTGTGTCAAGTTTCAAGAAGCTAGCCCAAACCGTGTATGATTTAGAGTTTGAACTACATTTGTCAATATAGGAGAAAACAGAGTGAAACCTAAAAATTCAAACTGTTCCTGCAAACGAATGCTTCAACGTAGGAGAATGAAACTTGAGCATCCAAGTGGGATTGGTGTACTGATCATTACTCGAAAGTATCATGAAGATTGGAAAAAAAAATATATGTTGAGATATCAGAAGACTCTAGTTTTGGGAAGTTTGGCAACCCCTTTCAATAAAAGTGTTATTCGCCAGTCCCTGCATTAGGCTACATCAAGAGGAAACAAACCTTAGAGATACAACGTAGAACTACAGTATTTTTTCATGTTTCAAGAAGCTAGCACAAACCGTGTTTGATTTAGAGTTCTAGCTGCATCTGTCAATATAGGAGAAAACAGAGTGAAACCTAGAAATTCAAACTGTTACTGCAAACGAATGCATCAACCTAGGAGAACGAAACTTGGGCATCCAAGTTTGATTGGTGTACTACTCATTACTTGAAAGTATCATTAAGGTCGGAAAAAAAATATGTGTTGAGATTTCAGGAGACTCTAATTTTTTGGCAGCCTAACAACGCCTTTCATTGAATGTGTTATTCGCCAGTTTCTGCTTAAGGCTACATCAAGAGGAAACAAACCTTAGGGATAGAACGTAGAACTACTTTATTGTGTCATGTTTCAAGTAGCTAGCACAAACCGTGTTTGATTTAAAGTTCTAACTGCATCTGTCAATATAGGAGAAAACAGAGTGAAACCTAAAAATTCAAACTGTTCCTGCAAACGAATGCTTCAACCTAGAAGAACAAAACTTGGGCATCCAAGTGGGAATGGTGTACTGATCATTACTTGAATGTATCATGAAGATTGGATGAAAAAATATATGTTGAGATTTCAGGAGACTCTAGTTTTTTGAAAGTTTGGCAACCCCTTTCAATATAAGTGTTATTCGCCAGTCCCTGCATTAGGCTACATCAAGAGGAAACAAACCTTAGAGATAGAACATAGAACTACTTTATTGTGTCAAGTTTCAAGAAGCTAGCACAAACAGTGTTTGATTTAGAGTTCTAGTTGCATCTGTCAATATAGGAGAAAACAGAGTGAAACCTAGAAATTAAAACTCTTACTGCAAAAGAATGCATCAACCTAGGAGAACGAAACTTGAGCATCCAAGTTTGATTGGTGTACTGCTCATTACTTGAAAGTATCATTAAGGTCGGAAAAAAATATGTGCTGAGATTTCAGGAGACTCTAGTGTTTTGGCAGCCTAACAACGACTTTCATTGAATGTGTTATTCGCCAGTCTCTGCTTAAGGCTACATCAAGAGGAAACAAACCTTAGGGATAGAACGTAGAACTACTTTATTGTGTCATGTTTCAAGTAGCTAGCACAAACCGTGTTTGATTTAAAGTTCTAACTGCATCTGTCAATATAGGAGAAAACAGAGTGAAACCTAAAAATTCAAACTGTTACTGCAAACGAATGCTTCAAGGTAGGAGAATGAAACTTGAGCATCCAAGTGGGAGTGGTGTACTGATCATTACTTGAAAGTGTCATGAAGATTGGATGAAAAAATATATGTTGAGATTTCAGAAGACTCTAGTTTTTGGAAGTTTGGCAACCCCTTTCAATAAAAGTGTTATTCGCCAGTCCCTGCATTAGGCTACGTGAAGAGGAAACAAACCTTAGAGATAGAACGTAGAACTACAGTATTTTTTCACGATTCAAGAAGCTAGCACAAACCGTGTTTGATTTAGAGTTCGACCTGCATCTGTCAATATAGGAGAAAACAGAGTGAAACGTAAAAATTCAAACTGTTCCTGCAAACGAATGCTTCAACCCTAGGAGAACGAAACTTGGGCATCCAATTTTAATTGGTGCACTGCTCATTACTTGAAAGTATCATGAAAGTCGGAAGAAAAAATATATGATGAGATTTCAGGAGACTGTAGTTTTTTGGCAGCCTAACAACGCCTTTCATTGAATGTGTTATTCGCCAGTCTCTGCTTAAGGCTACATCAAGAGGAAACAAACCTTAGGGATAGAACGTAGAACTACTTTATTGTGTCATGTTTCAAGTAGCTAGCACAAACCGTGTTTGATTTAAAGTTCTAACTGCATCTGTCAATATAGGAGAAAACAGAGTGAAACCTAAAAATTCAAACTGTTCCTGCAAACGAATGCTTCAACCTAGAAGAACAAATCTTGGGCATCCAAGTGAGAATGGTGTACTGATCATTACTTGAATGTATCATGAAGATTGGATAAAAAAATATATGTTGAGATTTCAGGAGACTCTAGTTTTTGGAAGTTTGGCAACCCCTTTCAATACAAGTGTTATTCGCCAGTCCCTGCATTAGGCTACATCATGAGGAAACAAACCTTAGAGATAGAACGTAGAACTACTTTATTGTGTCAAGTTTCAAGAAGCTAGCACAAACCGTGTTTGATTTAGAGTTCTAGCTGCATCTGTCAATATAGGAGAAAACAGAGTGAAACCTAGAAATTCAAACTGTTACTGCAAACGAATGCATCAACCTAGGAGAACGAAACTTGGGCATCCAACTTTGATCGGTGTACTGCTCATTACTTGAAAGTATCATTAAGGTCGGAAAAAAAATATGTGTTGAGATTTCAGGAGACTCTAGTTTTTTGGCAGCCTAACAACGCCTTTCATTGAAAGTGTTATTCGCCAGTCTGTGCTGAAGGCTACATCAAGAGGAAACAAACCTTAGGGATAGAATGTAGAACTACTTTATTGTGTCAAGTTTCAAGAAGCTAGCCCAAACCGTGTATGATTTAGAGTTTGAACTACATTTGTCAATATAGGAGAAAACAGAGTGTAACCTAAAAATTCAAACTGTTCCTGCAAACGAATGCTTCAACGTAGGAGAATGAAACTTGAGCATCCAAGTGGGATTGGTGTACTGATCATTACTCGAAAGTATCATGAAGATTGGAAAAAAAAATATATGTTGAGATATCAGAAGACTCTAGTTTTGGGAAGTTTGGCAACCCCTTTCAATAAAAGTGTTATTCACCAGTCCCTGCATTAGGCTACATCAAGAGGAAACAAACCTTAGAGATACAACGTAGAACTACAGTATTTTTTCAAGTTTCAAGAAGCTAGCACAAACCGTGTTTGATTTAGAGTTCTAGCTGCATCTGTCAATATAGGAGAAAACAGAGTGAAACCTAGAAATTCAAACTGTTACTGCAAACGAATGCATCAACCTAGGAGAACGAAACTTGGGCATCCAAGTTTGATTGGTGTACTACTCATTACTTGAAAGTATCATTAAGGTCGGAAAAAAAATATGTGTTGAGATTTCAGGAGACTCTAGTTTTTTGGCAGCCTAACAACGCCTTTCATTGAATGTGTTATTCGCCAGTTTCTGCTTAAGGCTACATCAAGAGGAAACAAACCTTAGGGATAGAACGTAGAACTACTTTATTGTGTCATGTTTCAAGTAGCTAGCACAAACCGTGTTTGATTTAAAGTTCTAACTGCATCTGTCAATATAGGAGAAAACAGAGTGAAACCTAAAAATTCAAACTGTTCCTGCAAACGAATGCTTCAACCTAGAAGAACACAACTTGGGCATCCAAGTGGGAATGGTGTACTGATCATTACTTGAATGTATCATGAAGATTGGATGAAAAAATATATGTTGAGATTTCAGGAGACTCTAGTTTTTTGAAAGTTTGGCAACCCCTTTCAATATAAGTGTTATTCGCCAGTCCCTGCATTAGGCTACATCAAGAGGAAACAAACCTTAGAGATAGAACGTAGAACTACTTTATTGTGTCAAGTTTCAAGAAGCTAGCACAAACAGTGTTTGATTTAGAGTTCTAGTTGCATCTGTCAATATAGGAGAAAACAGAGTGAAACCTAGAAATTCAAACTCTTACTGCAAAAGAATGCATCCACCTAGGAGAACGAAACTTGAGCATCCAAGTTTGATTGGTGTACTGCTCATTACTTGAAAGTATCATTAAGGTCGGAAAAAAATATGTGTTGAGATTTCAGGAGACTCTAGTTTTTTGGCAGCCTAACAACGCCTTTCATTGAATGTGTTATTCGCCAGTCTCTGCTTAAGGCTACATCAAGAGGAAACAAACCTTAGGGATAGAACGTAGAACTACTTTATTGTGTCATGTTTCAAGTAGCTAGCACAAACCGTGTTTGATTTAAAGTTCTAACTGCATCTGTCAATATAGGAGAAAACAGAGTGAAACCTAAAAATTCAAACTGTTCCTGCAAACGAATGCTTCAACCTAGAAGAACAAAACTTGGGCATCCAAGTGGGAATGGTGTACTGATCATTACTTGAATGTATCATGAAGATTGGATGAAAAAATATATGTTGAGATTTCAGGAGACTCTAGTTTTTTGAAAGTTTGGCAACCCCTTTCAATATAAGTGTTATTCGCCAGTCCCTGCTTTAGGCTACATCAAGATTAAACAAACCTTAGAGATAGAACATAGAACTACTTTATTGTGTCAACTTTCAAGAAGCTAGCACAAACCGTGTTTGATTTAGAGTTCTAGCTGCATCTGTCAATATAGGAGAAAACAGAGTGAAACCTAGAAATTCAAACTGTTACTGCAAACGAATGCATCAACCTAGGAGAACGAAACTTGGGCATCCAAGTTTGATTGGTGTACTACTCATTACTTGAAAGTATCATTAAGGTCGGAAAAAAAATATGTGTTGAGATTTCTGGAGACTCTAGTTTTTTGGCAGCCTAACAACGCCTTTCATTGAAAGTGTTATTCGCCAGTCTGTGCTGAAGGCTACATCAAGAGGAAACAAACCTTAGGGATAGAATGTAGAACTACTTTATTGTGTCAAGTTTCAAGAAGCTAGCCCAAACCGTGTATGATTTAGAGTTTGAACTACATTTGTCAATATAGGAGAAAACAGAGTGAAACCTAAAAATTCAAACTGTTCCTGCAAACGAATGCTTCAAGGTAGGAGAATGAAACTTGAGCATCCAAGTGGGAGTGGTGTACTGATCATTACTTGAAAGTGTCATGAAGATTGGATGAAAAAATATATGTTGAGATTTCAGAAGACTCTAGTTTTTGGAAGTTTGGCAACCCCTTTCAATAAAAGTGTTATTCGCCAGTCCCTGCATTAGGCTACATGAAGAGGAAACAAACCTTAGAGATAGAACGTAGAACTACAGTATTTTGTCACGATTCAAGAAGCTAGCACAAACCGTGTTTGATTTAGAGTTCGACCTGCATCTGTCAATATAGGACAAAACAGAGTGAAACCTAAAAATTCAAACTGTTCCTGCAAACGAATGCTTCAACCTAGGAGAACGAAACTTGGGCATCCAATTTTAATTGGTGCACTGCTCATTACTTGAAAGTATCATGAAGGTCGGAAGAAAAAATATATGATGAGATTTCAGGAGACTGTAGTTTTTTGGCAGCCTAACAACGCCTTTCATTGAATGTGTTATTCGCCAGTCTCTGCTTAAGGCTACATCAAGAGGAAACAAACCTTAGGGATAGAACGTAGAACTACTTTATTGTGTCATGTTTCAAGTAGCTAGCACAAACCGTGTTTGATTTAAAGTTCTAACTGCATCTGTCAATATAGGAGAAAACAGAGTGAAACGTAAAAATTCAAACTGTTCCTGCAAACGAATGCTTCAACCTAGAAGAACAAAACTTGGGCATCCAAGTGAGAATGGTGTACTGATCATTACTTGAATGTATCATGAAGATTGGATGAAAAAATATATGTTGAGATTTCAGGAGACTCTAGTTTTTGGAAGTTTGGCAACCCCTTTCAATACAAGTGTTATTCGCCAGTCCCTGCATTAGGCTACATCAAGAGGAAACAAACCTTAGAGATAGAACGTAGAACTACTTTATTGTGTCAAGTTTCAAGAAGCTAGCACAAACCGTGTTTGATTTAGAGTTCTAGCTGCATCTGTCCAATATAGGAGAAAACAGAGTGAAACCTAGAAATTCAAACTGTTACTGCAAACGAATGCATCAACCTAGGAGAACGAAACTTGGGCATCCAACTTTGATCGGTGTACTGCTCATTACTTGAAAGTATCATTAAGGTCGGAAAAAAAATATGTGTTGAGATTTCAGGAGACTCTAGTTTTTTGGCAGCCTAACAACGCCTTTCATTGAAAGTGTTATTCGCCAGTCTGTGCTGAAGGCTACATCAAGAGGAAACAAACCTTAGGGATAGAATGTAGAACTACTTTATTGTGTCAAGGTTCAAGAAGCTAGCCCAAACCGTGTATGATTTAGAGTTTGAACTACATTTGTCAATATAGGAGAAAACAGAGTGTAACCTAAAAATTCAAACTGTTCCTGCAAACGAATGCTTCAACGTAGGAGAATGAAACTTGAGCATCCAAGTGGGATTGGTGTACTGATCATTACTCGAAAGTATCATGAAGATTGGAAAAAAAAATATATGTTGAGATATCAGAAGACTCTAGTTTTGGGAAGTTTGGCAACCCCTTTCAATAAAAGTGTTATTCGCCAGTCCCTGCATTAGGCTACATCAAGAGGAAACAAACCTTAGAGATACAACGTAGAACTACAGTATTTTTTCAAGTTTCAAGAAGCTAGCACAAACCGTGTTTGATTTAGAGTTCTAGCTGCATCTGTCAATATAGGAGAAAACAGAGTGAAACCTAGAAATTCAAACTGTTACTGCAAACGAATGCATCAACCTAGGAGAACGAAACTTGGGCATCCAAGTTTGATTGGTGTACTACTCATTACTTGAAAGTATCATTAAGGTCGGAAAAAAAATATGTGTTGAGATTTCAGGAGACTCTAGTTTTTTGGCAGCCTAACAACGCCTTTCATTGAAAGTGTTATTCGCCAGTCTGTGCTGAAGGCTACATCAAGAGGAAACAAACCTTAGGGATAGAATGTAGAACTACTTTATTGTGTCAAGTTTCAAGAAGCTAGCCCAAACCGTGTATGATTTAGAGTTTGAACTACATTTGTCAATATAGGAGAAAACAGAGTGAAACCTAAAAATTCAAACTGTTCCTGCAAACGAATGCTTCAAGGTAGGAGAATGAAACTTGAGCATCCAAGTGGGAGTGGTGTACTGATCATTACTTGAAAGTGTCATGAAGATTGGATGAAAAAATATATGTTGAGATTTCAGAAGACTCTAGTTTTTGGAAGTTTGGCAACCCTTTCAATAAAAGTGTTATTCGCCAGTCCCTGCATTAGGCTACATGAAGAGGAAACAAACCTTAGAGATAGAACGTAGAACTACAGTATTTTGTCACGATTCAAGAAGCTAGCACAAACCGTGTTTGATTTAGAGTTCGACCTGCATCTGTCAATATAGGACAAAACAGAGTGAAACCTAAAAATTCAAACTGTTCCTGCAAACGAATGCTTCAACCTAGGAGAACGAAACTTGGGCATCCAATTTTAATTGTTGCACTGCTCATTACTTGAAAGTATCATGAAGGTCGGAAGAAAAAATATATGATGAGATTTCAGGAGACTGTAGTTTTTTGGCAGCCTAACAACGCCTTTCATTGAATGTGTTATTCGCCAGTCTCTGCTTAAGGCTACATCAAGAGGAAACAAACCTTAGGGATAGAACGTAGAACTACTTTATTGTGTCATGTTTCAAGTAGCTAGCACAAACCGTGTTTGATTTAAAGTTCTAACTGCATCTGTCAATATAGGAGAAAACAGAGTGAAACCTAAAAATTCAAACTGTTCCTGCAAACGAATGCTTCAACCTAGAAGAACAAAACTTGGGCATCCAAGTGAGAATGGTGTACTGATCATTACTTGAATGTATCATGAAGATTGGATGAAAAAATATATGTTGAGATTTCAGAAGACTCTAGTTTTTGGAAGTTTGGCAACCCCTTTCAATACAAGTGTTATTCGCCAGTCCCTGCATTAGGCTACATCAAGAGGAAACAAACCTTAGAGATACAACGTAGAACTACTTTATTGTGTCAAGTTTCAAGAAGCTAGCACAAACCGTGTTTGATTTAGAGTTCTAGCTGCATCTGTCAATATAGGAGAAAACAGAGTGAAACCTAGAAATTCAAACTGTTACTGCAAACGAATGCATCAACCTAGGAGAACGAAACTTGGGCATCCAACTTTGATCGGTGTACTGCTCATTACTTGAAAGTATCATTAAGGTCGGAAAAAAAATATGTGTTGAGATTTCAGGAGACTCTAGTTTTTTGGCAGCCTAACAACGCCTTTCATTGAAAGTGTTATTCGCCAGTCTGTGCTGAAGGCTACATCAAGAGGAAACAAACCTTAGGGATAGAATGTAGAACTACTTTATTGTGTCAAGTTTCAAGAAGCTAGCCCAAACCGTGTATGATTTAGAGTTTGAACTACATTTGTCAATATAGGAGAAAACAGAGTGAAACCTAAAAATTCAAACTGTTCCTGCAAACGAATGCTTCAACGTAGGAGAATGAAACTTGAGCATCCAAGTGGGATTGGTGTACTGATCATTACTCGAAAGTATCATGAAGATTGGAAAAAAAAATATATGTTGAGATATCAGAAGACTCTAGTTTTGGGAAGTTTGGCAACCCCTTTCAATAAAAGTGTTATTCGCCAGTCCCTGCATTAGGCTACATCAAGAGGAAACAAACCTTAGAGATACAACGTAGAACTACAGTATTTTTTCAAGTTTCAAGAAGCTAGCACAAACCGTGTTTGATTTAGAGTTCTAGCTGCATCTGTCAATATAGGAGAAAACAGAGTGAAACCTAGAAATTCAAACTGTTACTGCAAACGAATGCATCAACCTAGGAGAACGAAACTTGGGCATCCAAGTTTGATTGGTGTACTACTCATTACTTGAAAGTATCATTAAGGTCGGAAAAAAAATATGTGTTGAGATTTCAGGAGACTCTAGTTTTTTGGCAGCCTAACAACGCCTTTCATTGAATGTGTTATTCGCCAGTTTCTGCTTAAGGCTACATCAAGAGGAAACAAACCTTAGGGATAGAACGTAGAACTACTTTATTGTGTCATGTTTCAAGTAGCTAGCACAAACCGTGTTTGATTTAAAGTTCTAACTGCATCTGTCAATATAGGAGAAAACAGAGTGAAACCTAAAAATTCAAACTGTTCCTGCAAACGAATGCTTCAACCTAGAAGAACAAAACTTGGGCATCCAAGTGGGAATGGTGTACTGATCATTACTTGAATGTATCATGAAGATTGGATGAAAAAATATATGTTGAGATTTCAGGAGACTCTAGTTTTTTGAAAGTTTGGCAACCCCTTTCAATATAAGTGTTATTCGCCAGTCCCTGCATTAGGCTACATCAAGAGGAAACAAACCTTAGAGATAGAACGTAGAACTACTTTATTGTGTCAAGTTTCAAGAAGCTAGCACAAACAGTGTTTGATTTAGAGTTCTAGTTGCATCTGTCAATATAGGAGAAAACAGAGTGAAACCTAGAAATTAAAACTCTTACTGCAAAAGAATGCATCCACCTAGGAGAACGAAACTTGAGCATCCAAGTTTGATTGGTGTACTGCTCATTACTTGAAAGTATCATTAAGGTCGGAAAAAAATATGTGTTGAGATTTCAGGAAACTCTAGTTTTTTGGCAGCCTAACAACGCCTTTCATTGAATGTGTTATTCGCCAGTCTCTGCTTAAGGCTACATCAAGAGGAAACAAACCTTAGGGATAGAACGTAGAACTACTTTATTGTGTCATGTTTCAAGTAGCTAGCACAAACCGTGTTTGATTTAAAGTTCTAACTGCATCTGTCAATATAGGAGAAAACAGAGTGAAACCTAAAAATTCAAACTGTTACTGCAAACGAATGCTTCAAGGTAGGAGAATGAAACTTGAGCATCCAAGTGGGAGTGGTGTACTGATCATTACTTGAAAGTGTCATGAAGATTGGATGAAAAAATATATGTTGAGATATCAGAAGACTCTAGTTTTTGGAAGTTTGGCAACCCCTTTCAATAAAAGTGTTATTCGCCAGTCCCTGCATTAGGCTACATGAAGAGGAAACAAACCTTAGAGATAGCACGTAGAACTACAGTATTTTGTCACGAGTCAAGAAGCTAGCACAAACCGTGTTTGATTTAGAGTTCGACCTGCTTCTGTCAATATAGGACAAAACAGAGTGAAACCTAAAAATTCAAACTGTTCCTGCAAACGAATGCTTCAACCTAGGAGAACGAAACTTGGGCATCCAATTTTAATTGGTGCA
This sequence comes from Callospermophilus lateralis, assembly GCF_048772815.1. Classification (NCBI taxonomy): domain Eukaryota; kingdom Metazoa; phylum Chordata; class Mammalia; order Rodentia; family Sciuridae; genus Callospermophilus; species Callospermophilus lateralis. Next base: position 89,918 of record NW_027513985.1, on the reverse strand, counting down.
CTGCTCATTACTTGAAAGTATCATGAAGGTCGGAAGAAAAAATATATGATGAGATTTCAGGAGACTGTAGTTTTTTGGCAGCCTAACAACGCCTTTCATTGAATGTGTTATTCGAAAGTCTCTGCTTAAGGCTACATCAAGAGGAAACAAACCTTAGGGATAGAACGTAGAACTACTTTATTGTGTCATGTTTCAAGTAGCTAGCACAAACCGTGTTTGATTTAAAGTTCTAACTGCATCTGTCAATATAGGAGAAAACAGAGTGAAACCTAAAAATTCAAACTGTTCCTGCAAACGAATGCTTCAACCTAGAAGAACAAAACTTGGGCATCCAAGTGAGAATGGTGTACTGATCATTACTTGAATGTATCATGAAGATTAAATGAAAAAATATATGTTGAGATTTCAGGAGACTCTAGTTTTTGGAAGTTTGGCAACCCCTTTCAATACAAGTGTTATTCGCCAGTCCCTGCATTAGGCTACATCAAGAGGAAACAAACCTTAGAGATACAACGTAGAACTACTTTATTGTGTCAAGTTTCAAGAAGCTAGCACAAACCGTGTTTGATTTAGAGTTCTAGCTGCATCTGTCAATATAGGAGAAAACAGAGTGAAACCTAGAAATTCAAACTGTTACTGCAAACGAATGCATCAACCTAGGAGAACGAAACTTGGGCATCCAACTTTGATCGGTGTACTGCTCATTACTTGAAAGTATCATTAAGGTCGGAAAAAAAATATGTGTTGAGATTTCAGGAGACTCTAGTTTTTTGGCAGCCTAACAACGCCTTTCATTGAAAGTGTTATTCGCCAGTCTGTGCTGAAGGCTACATCAAGAGGAAACAAACCTTAGGGATAGAATGTAGAACTACTTTATTGTGTCAAGTTTCAAGAAGCTAGCCCAAACCGTGTATGATTTAGAGTTTGAACTACATTTGTCAATATAGGAGAAAACAGAGTGTAACCTAAAAATTCAAACTGTTCCTGCAAACGAATGCTTCAACGTAGGAGAATGAAACTTGAGCATCCAAGTGGGATTGGTGTACTGATCATTACTCGAAAGTATCATGAAGATTGGAAAAAAAAATATATGTTGAGATATCAGAAGACTCTAGTTTTGGGAAGTTTGGCAACCCCTTTCAATAAAAGTGTTATTCGCCAGTCCCTGCATTAGGCTACATCAAGAGGAAACAAACCTTAGAGATACAACGTAGAACTACAGTATTTTTTCAAGTTTCAAGAAGCTAGCACAAACCGTGTTTGATTTAGAGTTCTAGCTGCATCTGTCAATATAGGAGAAAACAGAGTGAAACCTAGAAATTCAAACTGTTACTGCAAACGAATGCATCAACCTAGGAGAACGAAACTTGGGCATCCAAGTTTGATTGGTGTACTACTCATTACTTGAAAGTATCATTAAGGTCGGAAAAAAAATATGTGTTGAGATTTCAGGAGACTCTTGTTTTTTGGCAGCCTAACAACGCCTTTCATTGAATGTGTTATTCGCCAGTTTCTGCTTAAGGCTACATCAAGAGGAAACAAACCTTAGGGATAGAACGTAGAACTACTTTATTGTGTCATGTTTCAAGTAGCTAGCACAAACCGTGTTTGATTTAAAGTTCTAACTGCATCTGTCAATATAGGAGAAAACAGAGTGAAACCTAAAAATTCAAACTGTTCCTGCAAACGAATGCTTCAACCTAGAAGAACACAACTTGGGCATCCAAGTGGGAATGGTGTACTGATCATTACTTGAATGTATCATGAAGATTGGATGAAAAAATATATGTTGAGATTTCAGGAGACTCTAGTTTTTTGAAAGTTTGGCAACCCCTTTCAATATAAGTGTTATTCGCCAGTCCCTGCATTAGGCTACATCAAGAGGAAACAAACCTTAGAGATAGAACGTAGAACTACTTTATTGTGTCAAGTTTCAAGAAGCTAGCACAAACAGTGTTTGATTTAGAGTTCTAGTTGCATCTGTCAATATAGGAGAAAACAGAGTGAAACCTAGAAATTAAAACTCTTACTGCAAAAGAATGCATCCACCTAGGAGAACGAAACTTGAGCATCCAAGTTTGATTGGTGTACTGCTCATTACTTGAAAGTATCATTAAGGTCGGAAAAAAATATGTGTTGAGATTTCAGGAGACTCTAGTTTTTTGGCAGCCTAACAACGCCTTTCATTGAATGTGTTATTCGCCAGTCTCTGCTTAAGGCTACATCAAGAGGAAACAAACCTTAGGGATAGAACGTAGAACTACTTTATTGTGTCATGTTTCAAGTAGCTAGCACAAACCGTGTTTGATTTAAAGTTCTAACTGCATCTGTCAATATAGGAGAAAACAGAGTGAAACCTAAAAATTCAAACTGTTACTGCAAACGAATGCTTCAAGGTAGGAGAATGAAACTTGAGCATCCAAGTGGGAGTGGTGTACTGATCATTACTTGAAAGTGTCATGAAGATTGGATGAAAAAATATATGTTGAGATATCAGAAGACTCTAGTTTTTGGAAGTTTGGCAACCCCTTTCAATAAAAGTGTTATTCGCCAGTCCCTGCATTAGGCTACATGAAGAGGAAACAAACCTTAGAGATAGAACGTAGAACTACAGTATTTTGGCACGATTCAAGAAGCTAGCACAAACCGTGTTTGATTTAGAGTTCGACCTGCTTCTGTCAATATAGGACAAAACAGAGTGAAACCTAAAAATTCAAACTGTTCCTGCAAACGAATGCTTCAACCTAGGAGAACGAAACTTGGGCATCCAATTTTAATTGGTGCACTGCTCATTACTTGAAAGTATCATGAAGGTCGGAAGAAAAAATATATGATGAGATTTCAGGAGACTGTAGTTTTTTGGCAGCCTAACAACGCCTTTCATTGAATGTGTTATTCGAAAGTCTCTGCTTAAGGCTACATCAAGAGGAAACAAACCTTAGGGATAGAACGTAGAACTACTTTATTGTGTCATGTTTCAAGTAGCTAGCACAAACCGTGTTTGATTTAAAGTTCTAACTGCATCTGTCAATATAGGAGAAAACAGAGTGAAACCTAAAAATTCAAACTGTTCCTGCAAACGAATGCTTCAACCTAAAAGAACAAAACTTGGGCATCCAAGTGAGAATGGTGTACTGATCATTACTTGAATGTATCATGAAGATTAAATGAAAAAATATATGTTGAGATTTCAGGAGACTCTAGTTTTTGGAAGTTTGGCAACCCCTTTCAATACAAGTGTTATTCGCCAGTCCCTGCATTAGGCTACATCAAGAGGAAACAAACCTTAGAGATAGAACGTAGAACTACTTTATTGTGTCAAGTTTCAAGAAGCTAGCACAAACCGTGTTTGATTTAGAGTTCTAGCTGCATCTGTCAATATAGGAGAAAACAGAGTGAAACCTAGAAATTCAAACTGTTACTGCAAACGAATGCATCAACCTAGGAGAACGAAACTTGGGCATCCAACTTTGATCGGTGTACTGCTCATTACTTGAAAGTATCATTAAGGTCGGAAAAAAAATATGTGTTGAGATTTCAGGAGACTCTAGTTTTTTGGCAGCCTAACAACGCCTTTCATTGAAAGTGTTATTCGCCAGTCTGTGCTGAAGGCTACATCAAGAGGAAACAAACCTTAGGGATAGAATGTAGAACTACTTTATTGTGTCAAGTTTCAAGAAGCTAGCCCAAACCGTGTATGATTTAGAGTTTGAACTACATTTGTCAATATAGGAGAAAACAGAGTGTAACCTAAAAATTCAAACTGTTCCTGCAAACGAATGCTTCAACGTAGGAGAATGAAACTTGAGCATCCAAGTGGGATTGGTGTACTGATCATTACTCGAAAGTATCATGAAGATTGGAAAAAAAAATATATGTTGAGATATCAGAAGACTCTAGTTTTGGGAAGTTTGGCAACCCCTTTCAATAAAAGTGTTATTCACCAGTCCCTGCATTAGGCTACATCAAGAGGAAACAAACCTTAGAGATACAACGTAGAACTACAGTATTTTTTCAAGTTTCAAGAAGCTAGCACAAACCGTGTTTGATTTAGAGTTCTAGCTGCATCTGTCAATATAGGAGAAAACAGAGTGAAACCTAGAAATTCAAACTGTTACTGCAAACGAATGCATCAACCTAGGAGAACGAAACTTGGGCATCCAAGTTTGATTGGTGTACTACTCATTACTTGAAAGTATCATTAAGGTCGGAAAAAAAATATGTGTTGAGATTTCAGGAGACTCTAGTTTTTTGGCAGCCTAACAACGCCTTTCATTGAATGTGTTATTCGCCAGTTTCTGCTTAAGGCTACATCAAGAGGAAACAAACCTTAGGGATAGAACGTAGAACTACTTTATTGTGTCATGTTTCAAGTAGCTAGCACAAACCGTGTTTGATTTAAAGTTCTAACTGCATCTGTCAATATAGGAGAAAACAGAGTGAAACCTAAAAATTCAAACTGTTCCTGCAAACGAATGCTTCAACCTAGAAGAACAAAACTTGGGCATCCAAGTGGGAATGGTGTACTGATCATTACTTGAATGTATCATGAAGATTGGATGAAAAAATATATGTTGAGATTTCAGGAGACTCTAGTTTTTTGAAAGTTTGGCAACCCCTTTCAATATAAGTGTTATTCGCCAGTCCCTGCATTAGGCTACATCAAGAGGAAACAAACCTTAGAGATAGAACGTAGAACTACTTTATTGTGTCAAGTTTCAAGAAGCTAGCACAAACAGTGTTTGATTTAGAGTTCTAGTTGCATCTGTCAATATAGGAGAAAACAGAGTGAAACCTAGAAATTCAAACTCTTACTGCAAAAGAATGCATCAACCTAGGAGAACGAAACTTGAGCATCCAAGTTTGATTGGTGTACTGCTCATTACTTGAAAGTATCATTAAGGTCGGAAAAAAATATGTGTTGAGATTTCAGGAGACTCTAGTTTTTTGGCAGCCTAACAACGCCTTTCATTGAATGTGTTATTCGCCAGTCTCTGCTTAAGGCTACATCAAGAGGAAACAAACCTTAGGGATAGAACGTAGAACTACTTTATTGTGTCATGTTTCAAGTAGCTAGCACAAACCGTGTTTGATTTAAAGTTCTAACTGCATCTGTCAATATAGGAGAAAACAGAGTGAAACCTAAAAATTCAAACTGTTCCTGCAAACGAATGCTTCAACCTAGAAGAACAAAACTTGGGCATCCAAGTGGGAATGGTGTACTGATCATTACTTGAATGTATCATGAAGATTGGATGAAAAAATATATGTTGAGATTTCAGGAGACTCTAGTTTTTTGAAAGTTTGGCAACCCCTTTCAATATAAGTGTTATTCGCCAGTCCCTGCTTTAGGCTACATCAAGATTAAACAAACCTTAGAGATAGAACATAGAACTACTTTATTGTGTCAACTTTCAAGAAGCTAGCACAAACCGTGTTTGATTTAGAGTTCTAGCTGCATCTGTCAATATAGGAGAAAACAGAGTGAAACCTAGAAATTCAAACTGTTACTGCAAACGAATGCATCAACCTAGGAGAACGAAACTTGGGCATCCAAGTTTGATTGGTGTACTACTCATTACTTGAAAGTATCATTAAGGTCGGAAAAAAAATATGTGTTGAGATTTCAGGAGACTCTAGTTTTTTGGCAGCCTAACAACGCCTTTCATTGAAAGTGTTATTCGCCAGTCTGTGCTGAAGGCTACATCAAGAGGAAACAAACCTTAGGGATAGAATGTAGAACTACTTTATTGTGTCAAGTTTCAAGAAGCTAGCCCAAACCGTGTATGATTTAGAGTTTGAACTACATTTGTCAATATAGGAGAAAACAGAGTGAAACCTAAAAATTCAAACTGTTCCTGCAAACGAATGCTTCAAGGTAGGAGAATGAAACTTGAGCATCCAAGTGGGAGTGGTGTACTGATCATTACTTGAAAGTGTCATGAAGATTGGATGAAAAAATATATGTTGAGATTTCAGAAGACTCTAGTTTTTGGAAGTTTGGCAACCCCTTTCAATAAAAGTGTTATTCGCCAGTCCCTGCATTAGGCTACATGAAGAGGAAACAAACCTTAGAGATAGAACGTAGAACTACAGTATTTTGTCACGATTCAAGAAGCTAGCACAAACCGTGTTTGATTTAGAGTTCGACCTGCATCTGTCAATATAGGACAAAACAGAGTGAAACCTAAAAATTCAAACTGTTCCTGCAAACGAATGCTTCAACCTAGGAGAACGAAACTTGGGCATCCAATTTTAATTGGTGCACTGCTCATTACTTGAAAGTATCATGAAGGTCGGAAGAAAAAATATATGATGAGATTTCAGGAGACTGTAGTTTTTTGGCAGCCTAACAACGCCTTTCATTGAATGTGTTATTCGCCAGTCTCTGCTTAAGGCTACATCAAGAGGAAACAAACCTTAGGGATAGAACGTAGAACTACTTTATTGTGTCATGTTTCAAGTAGCTAGCACAAACCGTGTTTGATTTAAAGTTCTAACTGCATCTGTCAATATAGGAGAAAACAGAGTGAAACCTAAAAATTCAAACTGTTCCTGCAAACGAATGCTTCAACCTAGAAGAACAAAACTTGGGCATCCAAGTGAGAATGGTGTACTGATCATTACTTGAATGTATCATGAAGATTGGATGAAAAAATATATGTTGAGATTTCAGAAGACTCTAGTTTTTGGAAGTTTGGCAACCCCTTTCAATACAAGTGTTATTCGCCAGTCCCTGCATTAGGCTACATCAAGAGGAAACAAACCTTAGAGATAGAACGTAGAACTACTTTATTGTGTCAAGTTTCAAGAAGCTAGCACAAACCGTGTTTGATTTAGAGTTCTAGCTGCATCTGTCAATATAGGAGAAAACAGAGTGAAACCTAGAAATTCAAACTGTTACTGCAAACGAATGCATCAACCTAGGAGAACGAAACTTGGGCATCCAACTTTGATCGGTGTACTGCTCATTACTTGAAAGTATCATTAAGGTCGGAAAAAAAATATGTGTTGAGATTTCAGGAGACTCTAGTTTTTTGGCAGCCTAACAACGCCTTTCATTGAAAGTGTTATTCGCCAGTCTGTGCTGAAGGCTACATCAAGAGGAAACAAACCTTAGGGATAGAATGTAGAACTACTTTATTGTGTCAAGTTTCAAGAAGCTAGCCCAAACCGTGTATGATTTAGAGTTTGAACTACATTTGTCAATATAGGAGAAAACAGAGTGAAACCTAAAAATTCAAACTGTTCCTGCAAACGAATGCTTCAAGGTAGGAGAATGAAACTTGAGCATCCAAGTGGGAGTGGTGTACTGATCATTACTTGAAAGTGTCATGAAGATTGGATGAAAAAATATATGTTGAGATTTCAGAAGACTCTAGTTTTTGGAAGTTTGGCAACCCCTTTCAATCAAAGTGTTATTCGCCAGTCCCTGCATTAGGCTACATGAAAAGGAAACAAACCTTAGAGATAGAACGTAGAACTACAGTATTTTGTCACGATTCAAGAAGCTAGCACAAACCGTGTTTGATTTAGAGTTCGACCTGCATCTGTCAATATAGGACAAAACAGAGTGAAACCTAAAAATTCAAACTGTTCCTGCAAACGAATGCTTCAACCTAGGAGAACGAAACTTGGGCATCCAATTTTAATTGGTGCACTGCTCATTACTTGAAAGTATCATGAAGGTCGGAAGAAAAAATATATGATGAGATTTCAGGAGACTGTAGTTTTTTGGCAGCCTAACAACGCCTTTCATTGAATGTGTTATTCGCCAGTCTCTGCTTAAGGCTACATCAAGAGGAAACAAACCTTAGGGATAGAACGTAGAACTACTTTATTGTGTCATGTTTCAAGTAGCTAGCACAAACCGTGTTTGATTTAAAGTTCTAACTGCATCTGTCAATATAGGAGAAAACAGAGTGAAACCTAAAAATTCAAACTGTTCCTGCAAACGAATGCTTCAACCTAGAAGAACAAAACTTGGGCATCCAAGTGGGAATGGTGTACTGATCATTACTTGAATGTATCATGAAGATTGGATGAAAAAATATATGTTGAGATTTCAGAAGACTCTAGTTTTTGGAAGTTTGGCAACCCCTTTCAATCAAAGTGTTATTCGCCAGTCCCTGCATTAGGCTACATGAAGAGGAAACAAACCTTAGAGATAGAACGTAGAACTACAGTATTTTGTCACGATTCAAGAAGCTAGCACAAACCGTGTTTGATTTAGAGTTCGACCTGCATCTGTCAATATAGGACAAAACAGAGTGAAACCTAAAAATTCAAACTGTTCCTGCAAACGAATGCTTCAACCTAGGAGAACGAAACTTGGGCATCCAATTTTAATTGGTGCACTGCTCATTACTTGAAAGTATCATGAAGGTCGGAAGAAAAAATATATGATGAGATTTCAGGAGACTGTAGTTTTTTGGCAGCCTAACAACGCCTTTCATTGAATGTGTTATTCGCCAGTCTCTGCTTAAGGCTACATCAAGAGGAAACAAACCTTAGGGATAGAACGTAGAACTACTTTATTGTGTCATGTTTCAAGTAGCTAGCACAAACCGTGTTTGATTTAAAGTTCTAACTGCATCTGTCAATATAGGAGAAAACAGAGTGAAACCTAAAAATTCAAACTGTTCCTGCAAACGAATGCTTCAACCTAGAAGAACAAAACTTGGGCATCCAAGTGAGAATGGTGTACTGATCATTACTTGAATGTATCATGAAGATTGGATGAAAAAATATATGTTGAGATTTCAGAAGACTCTAGTTTTTGGAAGTTTGGCAACCCCTTTCAATACAAGTGTTATTCGCCAGTCCCTGCATTAGGCTACATCAAGAGGAAACAAACCTTAGAGATAGAACGTAGAACTACTTTATTGTGTCAAGTTTCAAGAAGCTAGCACAAACCGTGTTTGATTTAGAGTTCTAGCTGCATCTGTCAATATAGGAGAAAACAGAGTGAAACCTAGAAATTCAAACTGTTACTGCAAACGAATGCATCAACCTAGGAGAACGAAACTTGGGCATCCAACTTTGATCGGTGTACTGCTCATTACTTGAAAGTATCATTAAGGTCGGAAAAAAAATATGTGTTGAGATTTCAGGAGACTCTAGTTTTTTGGCAGCCTAACAACGCCTTTCAATACAAGTGTTATTCGCCAGTCCCTGCATTAGGCTACATCAAGAGGAAACAAACCTTAGAGATAGAACGTAGAACTACTTTATTGTGTCAAGTTTCAAGAAGCTAGCACAAACCGTGTTTGATTTAGAGTTCTAGCTGCATCTGTCAATATAGGAGAAAACAGAGTGAAACCTAGAAATTCAAACTGTTACTGCAAACGAATGCATCAACCTAGGAGAACGAAACTTGGGCATCCAACTTTGATCGGTGTACTGCTCATTACTTGAAAGTATCATTAAGGTCGGAAAAAAAATATGTGTTGAGATTTCAGGAGACTCTAGTTTTTTGGCAGCCTAACAACGCCTTTCAATACAAGTGTTATTCGCCAGTCCCTGCATTAGGCTACATCAAGAGGAAACAAACCTTAGAGATAGAACGTAGAACTACTTTATTGTGTCAAGTTTCAAGAAGCTAGCACAAACCGTGTTTGATTTAGAGTTCTAGCTGCATCTGTCAATATAGGAGAAAACAGAGTGAAACCTAGAAATTCAAACTGTTACTGCAAACGAATGCATCAACCTAGGAGAACGAAACTTGGGCATCCAACTTTGATCGGTGTACTGCTCATTACTTGAAAGTATCATTAAGGTCGGAAAAAAAATATGTGTTGAGATTTCAGGAGACTCTAGTTTTTTGGCAGCCTAACAACGCCTTTCATTGAATGTGTTATTCGCCAGTTTCTGCTTAAGGCTACATCAAGAGGAAACAAACCTTAGGGATAGAACGTAGAACTACTTTATTGTGTCATGTTTCAAGTAGCTAGCACAAACCGTGTTTGATTTAAAGTTCTAACTGCATCTGTCAATATAGGAGAAAACAGAGTGAAACCTAAAAATTCAAACTGTTCCTGCAAACGAATGCTTCAACCTAGAAGAACAAAACTTGGGCATCCAAGTGGGAATGGTGTACTGATCATTACTTGAATGTATCATGAAGATTGGATGAAAAAATATATGTTGAGATTTCAGGAGACTCTAGTTTTTTGAAAGTTTGGCAACCCCTTTCAATATAAGTGTTATTCGCCAGTCCCTGCTTTAGGCTACATCAAGATTAAACAAACCTTAGAGATAGAACATAGAACTACTTTATTGTGTCAACTTTCAAGAAGCTAGCACAAACCGTGTTTGATTTAGAGTTCTAGCTGCATCTGTCAATATAGGAGAAAACAGAGTGAAACCTAGAAATTCAAACTGTTACTGCAAACGAATGCATCAACCTAGGAGAACGAAACTTGGGCATCCAAGTTTGATTGGTGTACTGCTCATTACTTGAAAGTATCATTAAGGTCGGAAAAAAAATATGTGTTGAGATTTCAGGAGACTCTAGTTTTTTGGCAGCCTAACAACGCCTTTCATTGAAAGTGTTATTCGCCAGTCTGTGCTGAAGGCTACATCAAGAGGAAACAAACCTTAGGGATAGAATGTAGAACTACTTTCTTGTGTCAAGTTTCAAGAAGCTAGCCCAAACCGTGTATGATTTAGAGTTTGAACTACATTTGTCAATATAGGAGAAAACAGAGTGAAACCTAAAAATTCAAACTGTTCCTGCAAACGAATGCTTCAAAGGTAGGAGAATGAAACTTGAGCATCCAAGTGGGAGTGTGTACTGATCATTACTTGAAAGTGTCATGAAGATTGGATGAAAAAATATATGTTGAGATTTCAGAAGACTCTAGTTTTTGGAAGTTTGGCAACCCCTTTCAATCAAAGTGTTATTCGCCAGTCCCTGCATTAGGCTACATGAATGAGGAAACAACCTTAGAGATAGAACGTAGAACTACAGTTTTTGTCACGATTCAAGAAGCTAGCACAAACCGTGTTTGATTTAGAGTTCGACCTGCATCTGTCAATATAGGACAAAACAGAGTGAAACCTAAAAATTCAAACTGTTCCTGCAAACGAATGCTTCAACCTAGGAGAACGAAACTTGGGCATCCAATTTTAATTGGTGCACTGCTCATTACTTGAAAGTATCATGAAAGGTCGGAAGAAAAAATATATGATGAGATTTCAGGAGACTGTATTTTTTTGGCAGCCTAACAACGCCTTTCATTGAATGTGTTATTCGCCAGTCTCTGCTTAAGGCTACATCAAGAGGAAACAAACCTTAGGGATAGAACGTAGAACTACTTTATTGTGTCATGTTCAAGTAGCTAGCACAAACCGTGTTTGATTTAAAGTTCTAACTGCATCTGTCAATATAGGAGAAAACAGAGTGAAACCTAAAAATTCAAACTGTTCCTGCAAACGAATGCTTCAACCTAGAAGAACAAAACTTGGGCATCCAAGTGAGAATGGTGTACTGATCATTACTTGAATGTATCATGAAGATTGGATGAAAAAATATATAGATTTCAGAAGACTCTAGTTTTTGGAAGTTTGGCAACCCCTTTCAATCACAAGTGTTATTCGCCAGTCCCTGCATTAGGCTACATCAAGAGGAAACAAACCTTAGAGATAGAACGTAGAACTACTTTATTGTGTCAAGTTTCAAGAAGCTAGCACAAACCGTGTTTGATTTAGAGTTCTAGCTGCATCTGTCAATATAGGAGAAAACAGAGTGAAACCTAGAAATTCAAACTGTTACTGCAAACGAATGCATCAACCTAGGAGAACGAAACTTGGGCATCCAACTTTGATCGGTGTACTGCTCATTACTTGAAAGTATCATTAAGGTCGGAAAAAAAATATGTGTTGAGATTTCAGGAGACTCTAGTTTTTTGGCAGCCTAACAACGCCTTTCATTGAATGTGTTATTCGCCAGTTTCTGCTTAAGGCTACATCAAGAGGAAACAAACCTTAGGGATAGAACGTAGAACTACTTTATTGTGTCATGTTTCAAGTAGCTAGCACAAACCGTGTTTGATTTAAAGTTCTAACTGCATCTGTCAATATAGGAGAAAACAGAGTGAAACCTAAAAATTCAAACTGTTCCTGCAAACGAATGCTTCAACCTAGAAGAACAAAACATGGGCATCCAAGTGGGAATGGTGTACTGATCATTACTTGAATGTATCATGAAGATTGGATGAAAAAATATATGTTGAGATTTCAGGAGACTCTAGTTTTTTGAAAGTTTGGCAACCCTTTCAATATAGTGTTATTCGCCAGTCCCTGCTTTAGGCTACATCAAGATTAAACAAACCTTAGAGATAGAACATAGAACTACTTTATTGTGTCAACTTTCAAGAAGCTAGCACAAACCGTGTTTGATTTAGAGTTCTAGCTGCATCTGTCAATATAGGAGAAAACAGAGTGAAACCTAGAATTCAAACTGTTACTGCAAACGAATGCATCAACCTAGGAGAACGAAACTTGGGCATCCAAGTTTGATTGGTGTACTGCTCATTACTTGAAAGTATCATTAAGGTCGGAAAAAAAATATGTGTTGAGATTTCAGGAGACTCTAGTTTTTTGGCAGCCTAACAACGCCTTTCATTGAAAGTGTTATTCGCCAGTCTGTGCTGAAGGCTACATCAAGAGGAAACAAACGTTAGGGATAGAATGTAGAACTACGTTATTGTGTCAAGTTTCAAGAAGCTAGCCCAAACCGTGTATGATTTAGAGTTTGAACTACATTTGTCAATATAGGAGAAAACAGAGTGAAACCTAAAAATTCAAACTGTTCCTGCAAACGAATGCTTCAAGGTAGGAGAATGAAACTTGAGCATCCAAGTGGGAGTGGTGTACTGATCATTACTTGAAAGTGTCATGAAGATTGGATGAAAAAATATATGTTGAGATTTCAGAAGACTCTAGTTTTTGGAAGTTTGGCAACCCCTTTCAATCAAAGTGTTATTCGCCAGTCCCTGCATTAGGCTACATGAAAAGGAAACAAACCTTAGAGATAGAACGTAGAACTACAGTATTTTGTCACGATTCAAGAAGCTAGCACAAACCGTGTTTGATTTAGAGTTCGACCTGCATCTGTCAATATAGGACAAAACAGAGTGAAACCTAAAAATTCAAACTGTTCCTGCAAACGAATGCTTCAACCTAGGAGAACGAAACTTGGGCATCCAATTTTAATTGGTGCACTGCTCATTACTTGAAAGTATCATGAAGGTCGGAAGAAAAAATATATGATGAGATTTCAGGAGACTGTAGTTTTTTGGCAGCCTAACAACGCCTTTCATTGAATGTGTTATTCGCCAGTCTCTGCTTAAGGCTACATCAAGAGGAAACAAACCTTAGGGATAGAACGTAGAACTACTTTATTGTGTCATGTTTCAAGTAGCTAGCACAAACCGTGTTTGATTTAAAGTTCTAACTGCATCTGTCAATATAGGAGAAAACAGAGTGAAACCTAAAAATTCAAACTGTTCCTGCAAACGAATGCTTCAACCTAGAAGAACAAAACTTGGGCATCCAAGTGAGAATGGTGTACTGATCATTACTTGAATGTATCATGAAGATTGGATGAAAAAATATATGTTGAGATTTCAGAAGACTCTAGTTTTTGGAAGTTTGGCAACCCCTTTCAATACAAGTGTTATTCGCCAGTCCCTGCATTAGGCTACATCAAGAGGAAACAAACCTTAGAGATAGAACGTAGAACTACTTTATTGTGTCAAGTTTCAAGAAGCTAGCACAAACCGTGTTTGATTTAGAGTTCTAGCTGCATCTGTCAATATAGGAGAAAACAGAGTGAAACCTAGAAATTCAAACTGTTACTGCAAACGAATGCATCAACCTAGGAGAACGAAACTTGGGCATCCAACTTTGATCGGTGTACTGCTCATTACTTGAAAGTATCATTAAGGTCGGAAAAAAAATATGTGTTGAGATTTCAGGAGACTCTAGTTTTTTGGCAGCCTAACAACGCCTTTCAATACAAGTGTTATTCGCCAGTCTGTGCTGAAGGCTACATCAAGAGGAAACAAACCTTAGGGATAGAATGTAGAACTACTTTATTGTGTCAAGTTTCAAGAAGCTAGCCCAAACCGTGTATGATTTAGAGTTTGAACTACATTTGTCAATATAGGAGAAAACAGAGTGAAACCTAAAAATTCAAACTGTTCCTGCAAACGAATGCTTCAAGGTAGGAGAATGAAACTTGAGCATCCAAGTGGGAGTGGTGTACTGATCATTACTTGAAAGTGTCATGAAGATTGGATGAAAAAATATATGTTGAGATTTCAGAAGACTCTAGTTTTTGGAAGTTTGGCAACCCCTTTCAATAAAAGTGTTATTCGCCAGTCCCTGCATTAGGCTACATGAAGAGGAAACAAACCTTAGAGATAGAACGTAGAACTACAGTATTTTGTCACGATTCAAGAAGCTAGCACAAACCGTGTTTGATTTAGAGTTCTAGCTGCATCTGTCAATATAGGAGAAAACAGAGTGAAACCTAGAAATTCAAACTGTTACTGCAAACGAATGCATCAACCTAGGAGAACGAAACTTGGGCATCCAACTTTGATCGGTGTACTGCTCATTACTTGAAAGTATCATTAAGGTCGGAAAAAAAATATGTGTTGAGATTTCAGGAGACTCTAGTTTTTTTGGCAGCCTAACAACGCCTTTCATTGAATGTGTTATTCGCCAGTTTCTGCTTAAGGCTACATCAAGAGGAAACAAACCTTAGGGATAGAACGTAGAACTACTTTATTGTGTCATGTTTCAAGTAGCTAGCACAAACCGTGTTTGATTTAAAGTTCTAACTGCATCTGTCAATATAGGAGAAAACAGAGTGAAACCTAAAAATTCAAACTGTTCCTACAAACGAATGCTTCAACCTAGAAGAACAAAACTTGGGCATCCAAGTGAGAATGGTGTACTGATCATTACTTGAATGTATCATGAAGATTGGATGAAAAAATATATGTTGAGATTTCAGAAGACTCTAGTTTTTGGAAGTTTGGCAACCCCTTTCAATACAAGTGTTATTCGCCAGTCCCTGCATTAGGCTACATCAAGAGGAAACAAACCTTAGAGATAGAACGTAGAACTACTTTATTGTGTCAAGTTTCAAGAAGCTAGCACAAACCGTGTTTGATTTAGAGTTCTAGCTGCATCTGTCAATATAGGAGAAAACAGAGTGAAACCTAGAAATTCAAACTGTTACTGCAAACGAATGCATCAACCTAGGAGAACGAAACTTGGGCATCCAACTTTGATCGGTGTACTGCTCATTACTTGAAAGTATCATTAAGGTCGGAAAAAAAATATGTGTTGAGATTTCAGGAGACTCTAGTTTTTTGGCAGCCTAACAACAAACCTTAGAGATAGAACGTAGAACTACTTTATTGTCTCAAGTTTCAAGAAGCTAGCACAAACCGTGTTTGATTTAGAGTTCTAGCTGCATCTGTCAATATAGGAGAAAACAGAGTGAAACCTAGAAATTCAAACTGTTACTGCAAACGAATGCATCAACCTAGGAGAACGAAACTTGGGCATCCAACTTTGATCGGTGTACTGCTCATTACTTGAAAGTATCATTAAGGTCGGAAAAAAAATATGTGTTGAGATTTCAGGAGACTCTAGTTTTTTGGCAGCCTAACAACGCCTTTCAATACAAGTGTTATTCGCCAGTCCCTGCATTAGGCTACATCAAGAGGAAACAAACCTTAGAGATAGAACGTAGAACTACTTTATTGTGTCAAGTTTCAAGAAGCTAGCACAAACCGTGTTTGATTTAGAGTTCTAGCTGCATCTGTCAATATAGGAGAAAACAGAGTGAAACCTAGAAATTCAAACTGTTACTGCAAACGAATGCATCAACCTAGGAGAACGAAACTTGGGCATCCAACTTTGATCGGTGTACTGCTCATTACTTGAAAGTATCATTAAGGTCGGAAAAAAAATATGTGTTGAGATTTCAGGAGACTCTAGTTTTTTGGCAGCCTAACAACGCCTTTCATTGAATGTGTTATTCGCCAGTTTCTGCTTAAGGCTACATCAAGAGGAAACAAACCTTAGGGATAGAACGTAGAACTACTTTATTGTGTCAAGTTTCAAGAAGCTAGCACAAACCGTGTTTGATTTAGAGTTCTAGCTGCATCTGTCAATATAGGAGAAAACAGAGTGAAACCTAGAAATTCAAACTGTTACTGCAAACGAATGCATCAACCTAGGAGAACGAAACTTGGGCATCCAACTTTGATCGGTGTACTGCTCATTACTTGAAAGTATCATTAAGGTCGGAAAAAAAATATGTGTTGAGATTTCAGGAGACTCTAGTTTTTTGGCAGCCTAACAACGCCTTTCATTGAATGTGTTATTCGCCAGTTTCTGCTTAAGGCTACATCAAGAGGAAACAAACCTTAGGGATAGAACGTAGAACTACTTTATTGTGTCATGTTTCAAGTAGCTAGCACAAACCGTGTTTGATTTAAAGTTCTAACTGCATCTGTCAATATAGGAGAAAACAGAGTGAAACCTAAAAATTCAAACTGTTCCTGCAAACGAATGCTTCAACCTAGAAGAACAAAACTTGGGCATCCAAGTGGGAATGGTGTACTGATCATTACTTGAATGTATCATGAAGATTGGATGAAAAAATATATGTTGAGATTTCAGGAGACTCTAGTTTTTTGAAAGTTTGGCAACCCCTTTCAATATAAGTGTTATTCGCCAGTCCCTGCTTTAGGCTACATCAAGATTAAACAAACCTTAGAGATAGAACATAGAACTACTTTATTGTGTCAACTTTCAAGAAGCTAGCACAAACCGTGTTTGATTTAGAGTTCTAGCTGCATCTGTCAATATAGGAGAAAACAGAGTGAAACCTAGAAATTCAAACTGTTACTGCAAACGAATGCATCAACCTAGGAGAACGAAACTTGGGCATCCAAGTTTGATTGGTGTACTGCTCATTACTTGAAAGTATCATTAAGGTCGGAAAAAAAATATGTGTTGAGATTTCAGGAGACTCTAGTTTTTTGGCAGCCTAACAACGCCTTTCATTGAAAGTGTTATTCGCCAGTCTGTGCTGAAGGCTACATCAAGAGGAAACAAACCTTAGGGATAGAATGTAGAACTACTTTCTTGTGTCAAGTTTCAAGAAGCTAGCCCAAACCGTGTATGATTTAGAGTTTGAACTACATTTGTCAATATAGGAGAAAACAGAGTGAAACCTAAAAATTCAAACTGTTCCTGCAAACGAATGCTTCAAGGTAGGAGAATGAAACTTGAGCATCCAAGTGGGAGTGGTGTACTGATCATTACTTGAAAGTGTCATGAAGATTGGATGAAAAAATATATGTTGAGATTTCAGAAGACTCTAGTTTTTGGAAGTTTGGCAACCCCTTTCAATCAAAGTGTTATTCGCCAGTCCCTGCATTAGGCTACATGAAGAGGAAACAAACCTTAGAGATAGAACGTAGAACTACAGTATTTTGTCACGATTCAAGAAGCTAGCACAAACCGTGTTTGATTTAGAGTTCGACCTGCATCTGTCAATATAGGACAAAACAGAGTGAAACCTAAAAATTCAAACTGTTCCTGCAAACGAATGCTTCAACCTAGGAGAACGAAACTTGGGCATCCAATTTTAATTGGTGCACTGCTCATTACTTGAAAGTATCATGAAGGTCGGAAGAAAAAATATATGATGAGATTTCAGGAGACTGTAGTTTTTTGGCAGCCTAACAACGCCTTTCATTGAATGTGTTATTCGCCAGTCTCTGCTTAAGGCTACATCAAGAGGAAACAAACCTTAGGGATAGAACGTAGAACTACTTTATTGTGTCATGTTTCAAGTAGCTAGCACAAACCGTGTTTGATTTAAAGTTCTAACTGCATCTGTCAATATAGGAGAAAACAGAGTGAAACCTAAAAATTCAAACTGTTCCTGCAAACGAATGCTTCAACCTAGAAGAACAAAACTTGGGCATCCAAGTGAGAATGGTGTACTGATCATTACTTGAATGTATCATGAAGATTGGATGAAAAAATATATGTTGAGATTTCAGAAGACTCTAGTTTTTGGAAGTTTGGCAACCCCTTTCAATACAAGTGTTATTCGCCAGTCCCTGCATTAGGCTACATCAAGAGGAAACAAACCTTAGAGATAGAACGTAGAACTACTTTATTGTGTCAAGTTTCAAGAAGCTAGCACAAACCGTGTTTGATTTAGAGTTCTAGCTGCATCTGTCAATATAGGAGAAAACAGAGTGAAACCTAGAAATTCAAACTGTTACTGCAAACGAATGCATCAACCTAGGAGAACGAAACTTGGGCATCCAACTTTGATCGGTGTACTGCTCATTACTTGAAAGTATCATTAAGGTCGGAAAAAAAATATGTGTTGAGATTTCAGGAGACTCTAGTTTTTTGGCAGCCTAACAACGCCTTTCATTGAATGTGTTATTCGCCAGTTTCTGCTTAAGGCTACATCAAGAGGAAACAAACCTTAGGGATAGAACGTAGAACTACTTTATTGTGTCATGTTTCAAGTAGCTAGCACAAACCGTGTTTGATTTAAAGTTCTAACTGCATCTGTCAATATAGGAGAAAACAGAGTGAAACCTAAAAATTCAAACTGTTCCTGCAAACGAATGCTTCAACCTAGAAGAACAAAACATGGGCATCCAAGTGGGAATGGTGTACTGATCATTACTTGAATGTATCATGAAGATTGGATGAAAAAATATATGTTGAGATTTCAGGAGACTCTAGTTTTTTGAAAGTTTGGCAACCCCTTTCAATATAAGTGTTATTCGCCAGTCCCTGCTTTAGGCTACATCAAGATTAAACAAACCTTAGAGATAGAACATAGAACTACTTTATTGTGTCAACTTTCAAGAAGCTAGCACAAACCGTGTTTGATTTAGAGTTCTAGCTGCATCTGTCAATATAGGAGAAAACAGAGTGAAACCTAGAAATTCAAACTGTTACTGCAAACGAATGCATCAACCTAGGAGAACGAAACTTGGGCATCCAAGTTTGATTGGTGTACTGCTCATTACTTGAAAGTATCATTAAGGTCGGAAAAAAAATATGTGTTGAGATTTCAGGAGACTCTAGTTTTTTGGCAGCCTAACAACGCCTTTCATTGAAAGTGTTATTCGCCAGTCTGTGCTGAAGGCTACATCAAGAGGAAACAAACGTTAGGGATAGAATGTAGAACTACGTTATTGTGTCAAGTTTCAAGAAGCTAGCCCAAACCGTGTATGATTTAGAGTTTGAACTACATTTGTCAATATAGGAGAAAACAGAGTGAAACCTAAAAATTCAAACTGTTCCTGCAAACGAATGCTTCAAGGTAGGAGAATGAAACTTGAGCATCCAAGTGGGAGTGGTGTACTGATCATTACTTGAAAGTGTCATGAAGATTGGATGAAAAAATATATGTTGAGATTTCAGAAGACTCTAGTTTTTGGAAGTTTGGCAACCCCTTTCAATCAAAGTGTTATTCGCCAGTCCCTGCATTAGGCTACATGAAAAGGAAACAAACCTTAGAGATAGAACGTAGAACTACAGTATTTTGTCACGATTCAAGAAGCTAGCACAAACCGTGTTTGATTTAGAGTTCGACCTGCATCTGTCAATATAGGACAAAACAGAGTGAAACCTAAAAATTCAAACTGTTCCTGCAAACGAATGCTTCAACCTAGGAGAACGAAACTTGGGCATCCAATTTTAATTGGTGCACTGCTCATTACTTGAAAGTATCATGAAGGTCGGAAGAAAAAATATATGATGAGATTTCAGGAGACTGTAGTTTTTTGGCAGCCTAACAACGCCTTTCATTGAATGTGTTATTCGCCAGTCTCTGCTTAAGGCTACATCAAGAGGAAACAAACCTTAGGGATAGAACGTAGAACTACTTTATTGTGTCATGTTTCAAGTAGCTAGCACAAACCGTGTTTGATTTAAAGTTCTAACTGCATCTGTCAATATAGGAGAAAACAGAGTGAAACCTAAAAATTCAAACTGTTCCTGCAAACGAATGCTTCAACCTAGAAGAACAAAACTTGGGCATCCAAGTGAGAATGGTGTACTGATCATTACTTGAATGTATCATGAAGATTGGATGAAAAAATATATGTTGAGATTTCAGAAGACTCTAGTTTTTGGAAGTTTGGCAACCCCTTTCAATACAAGTGTTATTCGCCAGTCCCTGCATTAGGCTACATCAAGAGGAAACAAACCTTAGAGATAGAACGTAGAACTACTTTATTGTGTCAAGTTTCAAGAAGCTAGCACAAACCGTGTTTGATTTAGAGTTCTAGCTGCATCTGTCAATATAGGAGAAAACAGAGTGAAACCTAGAAATTCAAACTGTTACTGCAAACGAATGCATCAACCTAGGAGAACGAAACTTGGGCATCCAACTTTGATCGGTGTACTGCTCATTACTTGAAAGTATCATTAAGGTCGGAAAAAAAATATGTGTTGAGATTTCAGGAGACTCTAGTTTTTTGGCAGCCTAACAACGCCTTTCAATACAAGTGTTATTCGCCAGTCTGTGCTGAAGGCTACATCAAGAGGAAACAAACCTTAGGGATAGAATGTAGAACTACTTTATTGTGTCAAGTTTCAAGAAGCTAGCCCAAACCGTGTATGATTTAGAGTTTGAACTACATTTGTCAATATAGGAGAAAACAGAGTGAAACCTAAAAATTCAAACTGTTCCTGCAAACGAATGCTTCAAGGTAGGAGAATGAAACTTGAGCATCCAAGTGGGAGTGGTGTACTGATCATTACTTGAAAGTGTCATGAAGATTGGATGAAAAAATATATGTTGAGATTTCAGAAGACTCTAGTTTTTGGAAGTTTGGCAACCCCTTTCAATAAAAGTGTTATTCGCCAGTCCCTGCATTAGGCTACATGAAGAGGAAACAAACCTTAGAGATAGAACGTAGAACTACAGTATTTTGTCACGATTCAAGAAGCTAGCACAAACCGTGTTTGATTTAGAGTTCTAGCTGCATCTGTCAATATAGGAGAAAACAGAGTGAAACCTAGAAATTCAAACTGTTACTGCAAACGAATGCATCAACCTAGGAGAACGAAACTTGGGCATCCAACTTTGATCGGTGTACTGCTCATTACTTGAAAGTATCATTAAGGTCGGAAAAAAAATATGTGTTGAGATTTCAGGAGACTCTAGTTTTTTTGGCAGCCTAACAACGCCTTTCATTGAATGTGTTATTCGCCAGTTTCTGCTTAAGGCTACATCAAGAGGAAACAAACCTTAGGGATAGAACGTAGAACTACTTTATTGTGTCATGTTTCAAGTAGCTAGCACAAACCGTGTTTGATTTAAAGTTCTAACTGCATCTGTCAATATAGGAGAAAACAGAGTGAAACCTAAAAATTCAAACTGTTCCTACAAACGAATGCTTCAACCTAGAAGAACAAAACTTGGGCATCCAAGTGAGAATGGTGTACTGATCATTACTTGAATGTATCATGAAGATTGGATGAAAAAATATATGTTGAGATTTCAGAAGACTCTAGTTTTTGGAAGTTTGGCAACCCCTTTCAATACAAGTGTTATTCGCCAGTCCCTGCATTAGGCTACATCAAGAGGAAACAAACCTTAGAGATAGAACGTAGAACTACTTTATTGTGTCAAGTTTCAAGAAGCTAGCACAAACCGTGTTTGATTTAGAGTTCTAGCTGCATCTGTCAATATAGGAGAAAACAGAGTGAAACCTAGAAATTCAAACTGTTACTGCAAACGAATGCATCAACCTAGGAGAACGAAACTTGGGCATCCAACTTTGATCGGTGTACTGCTCATTACTTGAAAGTATCATTAAGGTCGGAAAAAAAATATGTGTTGAGATTTCAGGAGACTCTAGTTTTTTGGCAGCCTAACAACAAACCTTAGAGATAGAACGTAGAACTACTTTATTGTCTCAAGTTTCAAGAAGCTAGCACAAACCGTGTTTGATTTAGAGTTCTAGCTGCATCTGTCAATATAGGAGAAAACAGAGTGAAACCTAGAAATTCAAACTGTTACTGCAAACGAATGCATCAACCTAGGAGAACGAAACTTGGGCATCCAACTTTGATCGGTGTACTGCTCATTACTTGAAAGTATCATTAAGGTCGGAAAAAAAATATGTGTTGAGATTTCAGGAGACTCTAGTTTTTTGGCAGCCTAACAACGCCTTTCAATACAAGTGTTATTCGCCAGTCCCTGCATTAGGCTACATCAAGAGGAAACAAACCTTAGAGATAGAACGTAGAACTACTTTATTGTGTCAAGTTTCAAGAAGCTAGCACAAACCGTGTTTGATTTAGAGTTCTAGCTGCATCTGTCAATATAGGAGAAAACAGAGTGAAACCTAGAAATTCAAACTGTTACTGCAAACGAATGCATCAACCTAGGAGAACGAAACTTGGGCATCCAACTTTGATCGGTGTACTGCTCATTACTTGAAAGTATCATTAAGGTCGGAAAAAAAATATGTGTTGAGATTTCAGGAGACTCTAGTTTTTTGGCAGCCTAACAACGCCTTTCAATACAAGTGTTATTCGCCAGTCCCTGCATTAGGCTACATCAAGAGGAAACAAACCTTAGAGATAGAACGTAGAACTACTTTATTGTGTCAAGTTTCAAGAAGCTAGCACAAACCGTGTTTGATTTAGAGTTCTAGCTGCATCTGTCAATATAGGAGAAAACAGAGTGAAACCTAGAAATTCAAACTGTTACTGCAAACGAATGCATCAACCTAGGAGAACGAAACTTGGGCATCCAACTTTGATCGGTGTACTGCTCATTACTTGAAAGTATCATTAAGGTCGGAAAAAAAATATGTGTTGAGATTTCAGGAGACTCTAGTTTTTTGGCAGCCTAACAACGCCTTTCATTGAATGTGTTATTCGCCAGTTTCTGCTTAAGGCTACATCAAGAGGAAACAAACCTTAGGGATAGAACGTAGAACTACTTTATTGTGTCATGTTTCAAGTAGCTAGCACAAACCGTGTTTGATTTAAAGTTCTAACTGCATCTGTCAATATAGGAGAAAACAGAGTGAAACCTAAAAATTCAAACTGTTCCTGCAAACGAATGCTTCAACCTAGAAGAACAAAACTTGGGCATCCAAGTGGGAATGGTGTACTGATCATTACTTGAATGTATCATGAAGATTGGATGAAAAAATATATGTTGAGATTTCAGGAGACTCTAGTTTTTTGAAAGTTTGGCAACCCCTTTCAATATAAGTGTTATTCGCCAGTCCCTGCTTTAGGCTACATCAAGATTAAACAAACCTTAGAGATAGAACATAGAACTACTTTATTGTGTCAACTTTCAAGAAGCTAGCACAAACCGTGTTTGATTTAGAGTTCTAGCTGCATCTGTCAATATAGGAGAAAACAGAGTGAAACCTAGAAATTCAAACTGTTACTGCAAACGAATGCATCAACCTAGGAGAACGAAACTTGGGCATCCAAGTTTGATTGGTGTACTGCTCATTACTTGAAAGTATCATTAAGGTCGGAAAAAAAATATGTGTTGAGATTTCAGGAGACTCTAGTTTTTTGGCAGCCTAACAACGCCTTTCATTGAAAGTGTTATTCGCCAGTCTGTGCTGAAGGCTACATCAAGAGGAAACAAACCTTAGGGATAGAATGTAGAACTACTTTCTTGTGTCAAGTTTCAAGAAGCTAGCCCAAACCGTGTATGATTTAGAGTTTGAACTACATTTGTCAATATAGGAGAAAACAGAGTGAAACCTAAAAATTCAAACTGTTCCTGCAAACGAATGCTTCAAGGTAGGAGAATGAAACTTGAGCATCCAAGTGGGAGTGGTGTACTGATCATTACTTGAAAGTGTCATGAAGATTGGATGAAAAAATATATGTTGAGATTTCAGAAGACTCTAGTTTTTGGAAGTTTGGCAACCCCTTTCAATCAAAGTGTTATTCGCCAGTCCCTGCATTAGGCTACATGAAGAGGAAACAAACCTTAGAGATAGAACGTAGAACTACAGTATTTTGTCACGATTCAAGAAACTAGCACAAACCGTGTTTGATTTAGAGTTCGACCTGCATCTGTCAATATAGGACAAAACAGAGTGAAACCTAAAAATTCAAACTGTTCCTGCAAACGAATGCTTCAACCTAGGAGAACGAAACTTGGGCATCCAATTTTAATTGGTGCACTGCTCATTACTTGAAAGTATCATGAAGGTCGGAAGAAAAAATATATGATGAGATTTCAGGAGACTGTAGTTTTTTGGCAGCCTAACAACGCCTTTCATTGAATGTGTTATTCGCCAGTCTCTGCTTAAGGCTACATCAAGAGGAAACAAACCTTAGGGATAGAACGTAGAACTACTTTATTGTGTCATGTTTCAAGTAGCTAGCACAAACCGTGTTTGATTTAAAGTTCTAACTGCATCTGTCAATATAGGAGAAAACAGAGTGAAACCTAAAAATTCAAACTGTTCCTGCAAACGAATGCTTCAACCTAGAAGAACAAAACTTGGGCATCCAAGTGAGAATGGTGTACTGATCATTACTTGAATGTATCATGAAGATTGGATGAAAAAATATATGTTGAGATTTCAGAAGACTCTAGTTTTTGGAAGTTTGGCAACCCCTTTCAATACAAGTGTTATTCGCCAGTCCCTGCATTAGGCTACATCAAGAGGAAACAAACCTTAGAGATAGAACGTAGAACTACTTTATTGTGTCAAGTTTCAAGAAGCTAGCACAAACCGTGTTTGATTTAGAGTTCTAGCTGCATCTGTCAATATAGGAGAAAACAGAGTGAAACCTAGAAATTCAAACTGTTACTGCAAACGAATGCATCAACCTAGGAGAACGAAACTTGGGCATCCAACTTTGATCGGTGTACTGCTCATTACTTGAAAGTATCATTAAGGTCGGAAAAAAAATATGTGTTGAGATTTCAGGAGACTCTAGTTTTTTGGCAGCCTAACAACGCCTTTCATTGAATGTGTTATTCGCCAGTTTCTGCTTAAGGCTACATCAAGAGGAAACAAACCTTAGGGATAGAACGTAGAACTACTTTATTGTGTCATGTTTCAAGTAGCTAGCACAAACCGTGTTTGATTTAAAGTTCTAACTGCATCTGTCAATATAGGAGAAAACAGAGTGAAACCTAAAAATTCAAACTGTTCCTGCAAACGAATGCTTCAACCTAGAAGAACAAAACATGGGCATCCAAGTGGGAATGGTGTACTGATCATTACTTGAATGTATCATGAAGATTGGATGAAAAAATATATGTTGAGATTTCAGGAGACTCTAGTTTTTTGAAAGTTTGGCAACCCCTTTCAATATAAGTGTTATTCGCCAGTCCCTGCTTTAGGCTACATCAAGATTAAACAAACCTTAGAGATAGAACATAGAACTACTTTATTGTGTCAACTTTCAAGAAGCTAGCACAAACCGTGTTTGATTTAGAGTTCTAGCTGCATCTGTCAATATAGGAGAAAACAGAGTGAAACCTAGAAATTCAAACTGTTACTGCAAACGAATGCATCAACCTAGGAGAACGAAACTTGGGCATCCAACTTTGATCGGTGTACTGCTCATTACTTGAAAGTATCATTAAGGTCGGAAAAAAAATATGTGTTGAGATTTCAGGAGACTCTAGTTTTTTGGCAGCCTAACAACGCCTTTCAATACAAGTGTTATTCGCCAGTCTGTGCTGAAGGCTACATCAAGAGGAAACAAACCTTAGGGATAGAATGTAGAACTACTTTATTGTGTCAAGTTTCAAGAAGCTAGCCCAAACCGTGTATGATTTAGAGTTTGAACTACATTTGTCAATATAGGAGAAAACAGAGTGAAACCTAAAAATTCAAACTGTTCCTGCAAACGAATGCTTCAAGGTAGGAGAATGAAACTTGAGCATCCAAGTGGGAGTGGTGTACTGATCATTACTTGAAAGTGTCATGAAGATTGGATGAAAAAATATATGTTGAGATTTCAGAAGACTCTAGTTTTTGGAAGTTTGGCAACCCCTTTCAATAAAAGTGTTATTCGCCAGTCCCTGCATTAGGCTACATGAAGAGGAAACAAACCTTAGAGATAGAACGTAGAACTACAGTATTTTGTCACGATTCAAGAAGCTAGCACAAACCGTGTTTGATTTAGAGTTCTAGCTGCATCTGTCAATATAGGAGAAAACAGAGTGAAACCTAGAAATTCAAACTGTTACTGCAAACGAATGCATCAACCTAGGAGAACGAAACTTGGGCATCCAACTTTGATCGGTGTACTGCTCATTACTTGAAAGTATCATTAAGGTCGGAAAAAAAATATGTGTTGAGATTTCAGGAGACTCTAGTTTTTTTGGCAGCCTAACAACGCCTTTCATTGAATGTGTTATTCGCCAGTTTCTGCTTAAGGCTACATCAAGAGGAAACAAACCTTAGGGATAGAACGTAGAACTACTTTATTGTGTCATGTTTCAAGTAGCTAGCACAAACCGTGTTTGATTTAAAGTTCTAACTGCATCTGTCAATATAGGAGAAAACAGAGTGAAACCTAAAAATTCAAACTGTTCCTACAAACGAATGCTTCAACCTAGAAGAACAAAACTTGGGCATCCAAGTGAGAATGGTGTACTGATCATTACTTGAATGTATCATGAAGATTGGATGAAAAAATATATGTTGAGATTTCAGAAGACTCTAGTTTTTGGAAGTTTGGCAACCCCTTTCAATACAAGTGTTATTCGCCAGTCCCTGCATTAGGCTACATCAAGAGGAAACAAACCTTAGAGATAGAACGTAGAACTACTTTATTGTGTCAAGTTTCAAGAAGCTAGCACAAACCGTGTTTGATTTAGAGTTCTAGCTGCATCTGTCAATATAGGAGAAAACAGAGTGAAACCTAGAAATTCAAACTGTTACTGCAAACGAATGCATCAACCTAGGAGAACGAAACTTGGGCATCCAACTTTGATCGGTGTACTGCTCATTACTTGAAAGTATCATTAAGGTCGGAAAAAAAATATGTGTTGAGATTTCAGGAGACTCTAGTTTTTTGGCAGCCTAACAACAAACCTTAGAGATAGAACGTAGAACTACTTTATTGTCTCAAGTTTCAAGAAGCTAGCACAAACCGTGTTTGATTTAGAGTTCTAGCTGCATCTGTCAATATAGGAGAAAACAGAGTGAAACCTAGAAATTCAAACTGTTACTGCAAACGAATGCATCAACCTAGGAGAACGAAACTTGGGCATCCAACTTTGATCGGTGTACTGCTCATTACTTGAAAGTATCATTAAGGTCGGAAAAAAAATATGTGTTGAGATTTCAGGAGACTCTAGTTTTTTGGCAGCCTAACAACGCCTTTCAATACAAGTGTTATTCGCCAGTCCCTGCATTAGGCTACATCAAGAGGAAACAAACCTTAGAGATAGAACGTAGAACTACTTTATTGTGTCAAGTTTCAAGAAGCTAGCACAAACCGTGTTTGATTTAGAGTTCTAGCTGCATCTGTCAATATAGGAGAAAACAGAGTGAAACCTAGAAATTCAAACTGTTACTGCAAACGAATGCATCAACCTAGGAGAACGAAACTTGGGCATCCAACTTTGATCGGTGTACTGCTCATTACTTGAAAGTATCATTAAGGTCGGAAAAAAAATATGTGTTGAGATTTCAGGAGACTCTAGTTTTTTGGCAGCCTAACAACGCCTTTCATTGAATGTGTTATTCGCCAGTTTCTGCTTAAGGCTACATCAAGAGGAAACAAACCTTAGGGATAGAACGTAGAACTACTTTATTGTGTCATGTTTCAAGTAGCTAGCACAAACCGTGTTTGATTTAAAGTTCTAACTGCATCTGTCAATATAGGAGAAAACAGAGTGAAACCTAAAAATTCAAACTGTTCCTGCAAACGAATGCTTCAACCTAGAAGAACAAAACTTGGGCATCCAAGTGGGAATGGTGTACTGATCATTACTTGAATGTATCATGAAGATTGGATGAAAAAATATATGTTGAGATTTCAGGAGACTCTAGTTTTTTGAAAGTTTGGCAACCCCTTTCAATATAAGTGTTATTCGCCAGTCCCTGCTTTAGGCTACATCAAGATTAAACAAACCTTAGAGATAGAACATAGAACTACTTTATTGTGTCAACTTTCAAGAAGCTAGCACAAACCGTGTTTGATTTAGAGTTCTAGCTGCATCTGTCAATATAGGAGAAAACAGAGTGAAACCTAGAAATTCAAACTGTTACTGCAAACGAATGCATCAACCTAGGAGAACGAAACTTGGGCATCCAAGTTTGATTGGTGTACTGCTCATTACTTGAAAGTATCATTAAGGTCGGAAAAAAAATATGTGTTGAGATTTCAGGAGACTCTAGTTTTTTGGCAGCCTAACAACGCCTTTCATTGAAAGTGTTATTCGCCAGTCTGTGCTGAAGGCTACATCAAGAGGAAACAAACCTTAGGGATAGAATGTAGAACTACTTTATTGTGTCAAGTTTCAAGAAGCTAGCCCAAACCGTGTATGATTTAGAGTTTGAACTACATTTGTCAATATAGGAGAAAACAGAGTGAAACCTAAAAATTCAAACTGTTCCTGCAAACGAATGCTTCAAGGTAGGAGAATGAAACTTGAGCATCCAAGTGGGAGTGGTGTACTGATCATTACTTGAAAGTGTCATGAAGATTGGATGAAAAAATATATGTTGAGATTTCAGAAGACTCTAGTTTTTGGAAGTTTGGCAACCCCTTTCAATCAAAGTGTTATTCGCCAGTCCCTGCATTAGGCTACATGAAGAGGAAACAAACCTTAGAGATAGAACGTAGAACTACAGTATTTTGTCACGATTCAAGAAGCTAGCACAAACCGTGTTTGATTTAGAGTTCGACCTGCATCTGTCAATATAGGACAAAACAGAGTGAAACCTAAAAATTCAAACTGTTCCTGCAAACGAATGCTTCAACCTAGGAGAACGAAACTTGGGCATCCAATTTTAATTGGTGCACTGCTCATTACTTGAAAGTATCATGAAGGTCGGAAGAAAAAATATATGATGAGATTTCAGGAGACTGTAGTTTTTTGGCAGCCTAACAACGCCTTTCATTGAATGTGTTATTCGCCAGTCTCTGCTTAAGGCTACATCAAGAGGAAACAAACCTTAGGGATAGAACGTAGAACTACTTTATTGTGTCATGTTTCAAGTAGCTAGCACAAACCGTGTTTGATTTAAAGTTCTAACTGCATCTGTCAATATAGGAGAAAACAGAGTGAAACCTAAAAATTCAAACTGTTCCTGCAAACGAATGCTTCAACCTAGAAGAACAAAACTTGGGCATCCAAGTGAGAATGGTGTACTGATCATTACTTGAATGTATCATGAAGATTGGATGAAAAAATATATGTTGAGATTTCAGAAGACTCTAGTTTTTGGAAGTTTGGCAACCCCTTTCAATACAAGTGTTATTCGCCAGTCCCTGCATTAGGCTACATCAAGAGGAAACAAACCTTAGAGATAGAACGTAGAACTACTTTATTGTGTCAAGTTTCAAGAAGCTAGCACAAACCGTGTTTGATTTAGAGTTCTAGCTGCATCTGTCAATATAGGAGAAAACAGAGTGAAACCTAGAAATTCAAACTGTTACTGCAAACGAATGCATCAACCTAGGAGAACGAAACTTGGGCATCCAACTTTGATCGGTGTACTGCTCATTACTTGAAAGTATCATTAAGGTCGGAAAAAAAATATGTGTTGAGATTTCAGGAGACTCTAGTTTTTTGGCAGCCTAACAACGCCTTTCAATACAAGTGTTATTCGCCAGTCCCTGCATTAGGCTACATCAAGAGGAAACAAACCTTAGAGATAGAACGTAGAACTACTTTATTGTGTCAAGTTTCAAGAAGCTAGCACAAACCGTGTTTGATTTAGAGTTCTAGCTGCATCTGTCAATATAGGAGAAAACAGAGTGAAACCTAGAAATTCAAACTGTTACTGCAAACGAATGCATCAACCTAGGAGAACGAAACTTGGGCATCCAACTTTGATCGGTGTACTGCTCATTACTTGAAAGTATCATTAAGGTCGGAAAAAAAATATGTGTTGAGATTTCAGGAGACTCTAGTTTTTTGGCAGCCTAACAACGCCTTTCATTGAATGTGTTATTCGCCAGTTTCTGCTTAAGGCTACATCAAGAGGAAACAAACCTTAGGGATAGAACGTAGAACTACTTTATTGTGTCATGTTTCAAGTAGCTAGCACAAACCGTGTTTGATTTAAAGTTCTAACTGCATCTGTCAATATAGGAGAAAACAGAGTGAAACCTAAAAATTCAAACTGTTCCTGCAAACGAATGCTTCAACCTAGAAGAACAAAACTTGGGCATCCAAGTGGGAATGGTGTACTGATCATTACTTGAATGTATCATGAAGATTGGATGAAAAAATATATGTTGAGATTTCAGGAGACTCTAGTTTTTTGAAAGTTTGGCAACCCCTTTCAATATAAGTGTTATTCGCCAGTCCCTGCTTTAGGCTACATCAAGATTAAACAAACCTTAGAGATAGAACATAGAACTACTTTATTTGTGTCAACTTTCAAGAAGCTAGCACAAACCGTGTTTGATTTAGAGTTCTAGCTGCATCTGTCAATATAGGAGAAAACAGAGTGAAACCTAGAAATTCAAACTGTTACTGCAAACGAATGCATCAACCTAGGAGAACGAAACTTGGGCATCCAAGTTTGATTGGTGTACTGCTCATTACTTGAAAGTATCATTAAGGTCGGAAAAAAAATATGTGTTGAGATTTCAGGAGACTCTAGTTTTTTGGCAGCCTAACAACGCCTTTCATTGAAAGTGTTATTCGCCAGTCTGTGCTGAAGGCTACATCAAGAGGAAACCAAACCTTAGGGATAGAATGTAGAACTACTTTCTTGTGTCAAGTTTCAAGAAGCTAGCCCAAACCGTGTATGATTTAGAGTTTGAACTACATTTGTCAATATAGGAGAAAACAGAGGAAACCTAAAAATTCAAACTGTTCCTGCAAACGAATGCTTCAAGGTAGGAGAATGAAACTTGAGCATCCAAGTGGAGTGGTGTACTGATCATTACTTGAAAGTGTCATGAAGATTGGATGAAAAAATATATGTTGAGATTTCAGAAGACTCTAGTTTTTGGAAGTTTGGCAACCCCTTTCAATCAAAGTGTTATTCGCCAGTCCCTGCATTAGGCTACATGAAGAGGAAACAAACCTTAGAGATAGAACGTAGAACTACAGTATTTTGTCACGATTCAAGAAGCTAGCACAAACCGTGTTTGATTTAGAGTTCGACCTGCATCTGTCAATATAGGACAAAACAGAGTGAAACCTAAAAATTCAAACTGTTCCTGCAAACGAATGCTTCAACCTAGGAGAACGAAACTTGGGCATCCAATTTTAATTGGTGCACTGCTCATTACTTGAAAGTATCATGAAGGTCGGAAGAAAAAATATATGATGAGATTTCAGGAGACTGTAGTTTTTTGGCAGCCTAACAACGCCTTTCATTGAATGTGTTATTCGCCAGTCTCTGCTTAAGGCTACATCAAGAGGAAACAAACCTTAGGGATAGAACGTAGAACTACTTTATTGTGTCATGTTTCAAGTAGCTAGCACAAACCGTGTTTGATTTAAAGTTCTAACTGCATCTGTCAATATAGGAGAAAACAGAGTGAAACCTAAAAATTCAAACTGTTCCTGCAAACGAATGCTTCAACCTAGAAGAACAAAACTTGGGCATCCAAGTGAGAATGGTGTACTGATCATTACTTGAATGTATCATGAAGATTGGATGAAAAAATATATGTTGAGATTTCAGAAGACTCTAGTTTTTGGAAGTTTGGCAACCCCTTTCAATACAAGTGTTATTCGCCAGTCCCTGCATTAGGCTACATCAAGAGGAAACAAACCTTAGAGATAGAACGTAGAACTACTTTATTGTGTCAAGTTTCAAGAAGCTAGCACAAACCGTGTTTGATTTAGAGTTCTAGCTGCATCTGTCAATATAGGAGAAAACAGAGTGAAACCTAGAAATTCAAACTGTTACTGCAAACGAATGCATCAACCTAGGAGAACGAAACTTGGGCATCCAACTTTGATCGGTGTACTGCTCATTACTTGAAAGTATCATTAAGGTCGGAAAAAAAATATGTGTTGAGATTTCAGGAGACTCTAGTTTTTTGGCAGCCTAACAACGCCTTTCATTGAATGTGTTATTCGCCAGTTTTCTGCTTAAGGCTACATCAAGAGGAAACAAACCTTAGGGATAGAACGTAGAACTACTTTATTGTGTCATGTTTCAAGTAGCTAGCACAAACCGTGTTTGATTTAAAGTTCTAACTGCATCTGTCAATATAGGAGAAAACAGAGTGAAACCTAAAAATTCAAACTGTTCCTGCAAACGAATGCTTCAACCTAGAAGAACAAAACATGGGCATCCAAGTGGGAATGGTGTACTGATCATTACTTGAATGTATCATGAAGATTGGATGAAAAAATATATGTTGAGATTTCAGGAGACTCTAGTTTTTTGAAAGTTTGGCAACCCCTTTCAATATAAGTGTTATTCGCCAGTCCCTGCTTTAGGCTACATCAAGATTAAACAAACCTTAGAGATAGAACATAGAACTACTTTATTGTGTCAACTTTCAAGAAGCTAGCACAAACCGTGTTTGATTTAGAGTTCTAGCTGCATCTGTCAATATAGGAGAAAACAGAGTGAAACCTAGAAATTCAAACTGTTACTGCAAACGAATGCATCAACCTAGGAGAACGAAACTTGGGCATCCAAGTTTGATTGGTGTACTGCTCATTACTTGAAAGTATCATTAAGGTCGGAAAAAAAATATGTGTTGAGATTTCAGGAGACTCTAGTTTTTGGCAGCCTAACAACGCCTTTCATTGAAAGTGTTATTCGCCAGTCTGTGCTGAAGGCTACATCAAGAGGAAACAAACGTTAGGGATAGAATGTAGAACTACGTTATTGTGTCAAGTTTCAAGAAGCTAGCCCAAACCGTGTATGATT
The DNA here is from genome assembly GCF_048772815.1 of Callospermophilus lateralis. Taxonomy (NCBI): domain Eukaryota; kingdom Metazoa; phylum Chordata; class Mammalia; order Rodentia; family Sciuridae; genus Callospermophilus; species Callospermophilus lateralis. The sequence continues at coordinate 56,793 of NW_027513985.1, read as the reverse complement.
TAGAGTTTGAACTACATTTGTCAATATAGGAGAAAACAGAGTGAAACCTAAAAATTCAAACTGTTCCTGCAAACGAATGCTTCAAGGTAGGAGAATGAAACTTGAGCATCCAAGTGGGAGTGGTGTACTGATCATTACTTGAAAGTGTCATGAAGATTGGATGAAAAAATATATGTTGAGATTTCAGAAGACTCTAGTTTTTGGAAGTTTGGCAACCCCTTTCAATCAAAGTGTTATTCGCCAGTCCCTGCATTAGGCTACATGAAAAGGAAACAAACCTTAGAGATAGAACGTAGAACTACAGTATTTTGTCACGATTCAAGAAGCTAGCACAAACCGTGTTTGATTTAGAGTTCGACCTGCATCTGTCAATATAGGACAAAACAGAGTGAAACCTAAAAATTCAAACTGTTCCTGCAAACGAATGCTTCAACCTAGGAGAACGAAACTTGGGCATCCAATTTTAATTGGTGCACTGCTCATTACTTGAAAGTATCATGAAGGTCGGAAGAAAAAATATATGATGAGATTTCAGGAGACTGTAGTTTTTTGGCAGCCTAACAACGCCTTTCATTGAATGTGTTATTCGCCAGTCTCTGCTTAAGGCTACATCAAGAGGAAACAAACCTTAGGGATAGAACGTAGAACTACTTTATTGTGTCATGTTTCAAGTAGCTAGCACAAACCGTGTTTGATTTAAAGTTCTAACTGCATCTGTCAATATAGGAGAAAACAGAGTGAAACCTAAAAATTCAAACTGTTCCTGCAAACGAATGCTTCAACCTAGAAGAACAAAACTTGGGCATCCAAGTGAGAATGGTGTACTGATCATTACTTGAATGTATCATGAAGATTGGATGAAAAAATATATGTTGAGATTTCAGAAGACTCTAGTTTTTGGAAGTTTGGCAACCCCTTTCAATACAAGTGTTATTCGCCAGTCCCTGCATTAGGCTACATCAAGAGGAAACAAACCTTAGAGATAGAACGTAGAACTACTTTATTGTGTCAAGTTTCAAGAAGCTAGCACAAACCGTGTTTGATTTAGAGTTCTAGCTGCATCTGTCAATATAGGAGAAAACAGAGTGAAACCTAGAAATTCAAACTGTTACTGCAAACGAATGCATCAACCTAGGAGAACGAAACTTGGGCATCCAACTTTGATCGGTGTACTGCTCATTACTTGAAAGTATCATTAAGGTCGGAAAAAAAATATGTGTTGAGATTTCAGGAGACTCTAGTTTTTTGGCAGCCTAACAACGCCTTTCAATACAAGTGTTATTCGCCAGTCTGTGCTGAAGGCTACATCAAGAGGAAACAAACCTTAGGGATAGAATGTAGAACTACTTTCTTGTGTCAAGTTTCAAGAAGCTAGCCCAAACCGTGTATGATTTAGAGTTTGAACTACATTTGTCAATATAGGAGAAAACAGAGTGAAACCTAAAAATTCAAACTGTTCCTGCAAACGAATGCTTCAAGGTAGGAGAATGAAACTTGAGCATCCAAGTGGGAGTGGTGTACTGATCATTACTTGAAAGTGTCATGAAGATTGGATGAAAAAATATATGTGGAGATTTCAGAAGACTCTAGTTTTTGGAAGTTTGGCAACCCCTTTCAATCAAAGTGTTATTCGCCAGTCCCTGCATTAGGCTACATGAAGAGGAAACAAACCTTAGAGATAGAACGTAGAACTACAGTATTTTGTCACGATTCAAGAAGCTAGCACAAACCGTGTTTGATTTAGAGTTCGACCTGCATCTGTCAATATAGGACAAAACAGAGTGAAACCTAAAAATTCAAACTGTTCCTGCAAACGAATGCTTCAACCTAGGAGAACGAAACTTGGGCATCCAATTTTAATTGGTGCACTGCTCATTACTTGAAAGTATCATGAAGGTCGGAAGAAAAAATATATGATGAGATTTCAGGAGACTGTAGTTTTTTGGCAGCCTAACAACGCCTTTCATTGAATGTGTTATTCGCCAGTCTCTGCTTAAGGCTACATCAAGAGGAAACAAACCTTAGGGATAGAACGTAGAACTACTTTATTATGTCTTGTTTCAAGTAGCTAGCACAAACCGTGTTTGATTTAAAGTTCTAACTGCATCTGTCAATATAGGAGAAAACAGAGTGAAACCTAAAAATTCAAACTGTTCCTGCAAACGAATGCTTCAACCTAGAAGAACAAAACTTGGGCATCCAAGTGAGAATGGTGTACTGATCATTACTTGAATGTATCATGAAGATTGGATGAAAAAATATATGTTGAGATTTCAGAAGACTCTAGTTTTTGGAAGTTTGGCAACCCCTTTCAATACAAGTGTTATTCGCCAGTCCCTGCATTAGGCTACATCAAGAGGAAACAAACCTTAGAGATACAACGTAGAACTACTTTATTGTGTCAAGTTTCAAGAAGCTAGCACAAACCGTGTTTGATTTAGAGTTCTAGCTGCATCTGTCAATATAGGAGAAAACAGAGTGAAACCTAGAAATTCAAACTGTTACTGCAAACGAATGCATCAACCTAGGAGAACGAAACTTGGGCATCCAACTTTGATCGGTGTACTGCTCATTACTTGAAAGTATCATTAAGCTCGGAAAAAAAATATGTGTTGAGATTTCAGGAGACTCTAGTTTTTTGGCAGCCTAACAACGCCTTTCATTGAAAGTGTTATTCGCCAGTCTGTGCTGAAGGCTACATCAAGAGGAAACAAACCTTAGGGATAGAATGTAGAACTACTTTATTGTGTCAAGTTTCAAGAAGCTAGCCCAAACCGTGTATGATTTAGAGTTTGAACTACATTTGTCAATATAGGAGAAAACAGAGTGAAACCAAAAAATTCAAACTGTTCCTGCAAACGAATGCTTCAACGTAGGAGAATGAAACTTGAGCATCCAAGTGGGATTGGTGTACTGATCATTACTCGAAAGTATCATGAAAATTGGAAAAAAAAATATATGTTGAGATATCAGAAGACTCTAGTTTTGGGAAGTTTGGCAACCCCTTTCAATAAAAGTGTTATTCGCCAGTCCCTGCATTAGGCTACATCAAGAGGAAACAAACCTTAGAGATACAACGTAGAACTACAGTATTTTTTCAAGTTTCAAGAAGCTAGCACAAACCGTGTTTGATTTAGAGTTCTAGCTGCATCTGTCAATATAGGAGAAAACAGAGTGAAACCTAGAAATTCAAACTGTTACTGCAAACGAATGCATCAACCTAGGAGAACGAAACTTGGGCATCCAAGTTTGATTGGTGTACTACTCATTACTTGAAAGTATCATTAAGGTCGGAAAAAAAATATGTGTTGAGATTTCAGGAGACTCTAGTTTTTTGGCAGCCTAACAACGCCTTTCATTGAATGTGTTATTCGCCAGTTTCTGCTTAAGGCTACATCAAGAGGAAACAAACCTTAGGGATAGAACGTAGAACTACTTTATTGTGTCATGTTTCAAGTAGCTAGCACAAACCGTGTTTGATTTAAAGTTCTAACTGCATCTGTCAATATAGGAGAAAACAGAGTGAAACCTAAAAATTCAAACTGTTCCTGCAAACGAATGCTTCAACCTAGAAGAACAAAACTTGGGCATCCAAGTGGGAATGGTGTACTGATCATTACTTGAATGTATCATGAAGATTGGATGAAAAAATATATGTTGAGATTTCAGGAGACTCTAGTTTTTTGAAAGTTTGGCAACCCCTTTCAATATAAGTGTTATTCGCCAGTCCCTGCATTAGGCTACATCAAGAGGAAACAAACCTTAGAGATAGAACGTAGAACTACTTTATTGTGTCAAGTTTCAAGAAGCTAGCACAAACAGTGTTTGATTTAGAGTTCTAGTTGCATCTGTCAATATAGGAGAAAACAGAGTGAAACCTAGAAATTCAAACTCTTACTGCAAAAGAATGCATCAACCTAGGAGAACGAAACTTGAGCATCCAAGTTTGATTGGTGTACTGCTCATTACTTGAAAGTATCATTAAGGTCGGAAAAAAATATGTGTTGAGATTTCAGGAGACTCTAGTTTTTTGGCAGCCTAACAACGCCTTTCATTGAATGTGTTATTCGCCAGTCTCTGCTTAAGGCTACATCAAGAGGAAACAAACCTTAGGGATAGGACGTAGAACTACTTTATTGTGTCATGTTTCAAGTAGCTAGCACAAACCGTGTTTGATTTAAAGTTCTAACTGCATCTGTCAATATAGGAGAAAACAGAGTGAAACCTAAAAATTCAAACTGTTCCTGCAAACGAATGCTTCAACCTAGAAGAACAAAACTTGGGCATCCAAGTGGGAATGGTGTACTGATCATTACTTGAATGTATCATGAAGATTGGATGAAAAAATATATGTTGAGATTTCAGGAGACTCTAGTTTTTTGAAAGTTTGGCAACCCCTTTCAATATAAGTGTTATTCGCCAGTCCCTGCTTTAGGCTACATCAAGATTAAACAAACCTTAGAGATAGAACATAGAACTACTTTATTGTGTCAACTTTCAAGAAGCTAGCACAAACCGTGTTTGATTTAGAGTTCTAGCTGCATCTGTCAATATAGGAGAAAACAGAGTGAAACCTAGAAATTCAAACTGTTACTGCAAACGAATGCATCAACCTAGGAGAACGAAACTTGGGCATCCAAGTTTGATTGGTGTACTGCTCATTACTTGAAAGTATCATTAAGGTCGGAAAAAAAATATGTGTTGAGATTTCAGGAGACTCTAGTTTTTTGGCAGCCTAACAACGCCTTTCCTTGAAAGTGTTATTCGCCAGTCTGTGCTGAAGGCTACATCAAGAGGAAACAAACCTTAGGGATAGAATGTAGAACTACTTTATTGTGTCAAGTTTCAAGAAGCTAGCCCAAACCGTGTATGATTTAGAGTTTGAACTACATTTGTCAATATAGGAGAAAACAGAGTGAAACCTAAAAATTCAAACTGTTACTGCAAACGAATGCTTCAAGGTAGGAGAATGAAACTTGAGCATCCAAGTGGGAGTGGTGTACTGATCATTACTTGAAAGTGTCATGAAGATTGGATGAAAAAATATATGTTGAGATTTCAGAAGACTCTAGTTTTTGGAAGTTTGGCAACCCCTTTCAATAAAAGTGTTATTCGCCAGTCCCTGCATTAGGCTACATGAAGCGGAAACAAACCTTAGAGATAGAACGTAGAACTACAGTATTTTGTCACGATTCAAGAAGCTAGCACAAACCGTGTTTGATTTAGAGTTCGACCTGCATCTGTCAATATAGGACAAAACAGAGTGAAACCTAAAAATTCAAACTGTTCCTGCAAACGAATGCTTCAACCTAGGAGAACGAAACTTGGGCATCCAATTTTAATTGGTGCACTGCTCATTACTTGAAAGTATCATGAAGGTCGGAAGAAAAAATATATGATGAGATTTCAGGAGACTGTAGTTTTTTGGCAGCCTAACAACGCCTTTCATTGAATGTGTTATTCGCCAGTCTCTGCTTAAGGCTACATCAAGAGGAAACAAACCTTAGGGATAGAACGTAGAACTACTTTATTGTGTCTTGTTTCAAGTAGCTAGCACAAACCGTGTTTGATTTAAAGTTCTAACTGCATCTGTCAATATAGGAGAAAACAGAGTGAAACCTAAAAATTCAAACTGTTCCTGCAAACGAATGCTTCAACCTAGAAGAACAAAACTTGGGCATCCAAGTGAGAATGGTGTACTGATCATTACTTGAATGTATCATGAAGATTGGATGAAAAAATATATGTTGAGATTTCAGAAGACTCTAGTTTTTGGAAGTTTGGCAACCCCTTTCAATACAAGTGTTATTCGCCAGTCCCTGCATTAGGCTACATCAAGAGGAAACAAACCTTAGAGATACAACGTAGAACTACTTTATTGTGTCAAGTTTCAAGAAGCTAGCACAAACCGTGTTTGATTTAGAGTTCTAGCTGCATCTGTCAATATAGGAGAAAACAGAGTGAAACCTAGAAATTCAAACTGTTACTGCAAACGAATGCATCAACCTAGGAGAACGAAACTTGGGCATCCAAGTTTGATTGGTGTACTACTCATTACTTGAAAGTATCATTAAGGTCGGAAAAAAAATATGTGTTGAGATTTCAGGAGACTCTCGTTTTTTGGCAGCCTAACAACGCCTTTCCTTGAAAGTGTTATTCGCCAGTCTGTGCTGAAGGCTACATCAAGAGGAAACAAACCTTAGGGATAGAATGTAGAACTACTTTATTGTGTCAAGTTTCAAGAAGCTAGCCCAAACCGTGTATGATTTAGAGTTTGAACTACATTTGTCAATATAGGAGAAAACAGAGTGAAACCTAAAAATTCAAACTGTTACTGCAAACGAATGCTTCAAGGTAGGAGAATGAAACTTGAGCATCCAAGTGGGAGTGGTGTACTGATCATTACTTGAAAGTGTCATGAAGATTGGATGAAAAAATATATGTTGAGATTTCAGAAGACTCTAGTTTTTGGAAGTTTGGCAACCCCTTTCAATAAAAGTGTTATTCGCCAGTCCCTGCATTAGGCTACATGAAGAGGAAACAAACCTTAGAGATAGAACGTAGAACTACAGTATTTTGTCACGATTCAAGAAGCTAGCACAAACCGTGTTTGATTTAGAGTTCGACCTGCATCTGTCAATATAGGACAAAACAGAGTGAAACCTAAAAATTCAAACTGTTCCTGCAAACGAATGCTTCAACCTAGGAGAACGAAACTTGGGCATCCAATTTTAATTGGTGCACTGCTCATTACTTGAAAGTATCATGAAGGTCGGAAGAAAAAATATATGATGAGATTTCAGGAGACTGTAGTTTTTTGGCAGCCTAACAACGCCTTTCATTGAATGTGTTATTCGCCAGTCTCTGCTTAAGGCTACATCAAGAGGAAACAAACCTTAGGGATAGAACGTAGAACTACTTTATTATGTCTTGTTTCAAGTAGCTAGCACAAACCGTGTTTGATTTAAAGTTCTAACTGCATCTGTCAATATAGGAGAAAACAGAGTGAAACCTAAAAATTCAAACTGTTCCTGCAAACGAATGCTTCAACCTAGAAGAACAAAACTTGGGCATCCAAGTGAGAATGGTGTACTGATCATTACTTGAAATGTATCATGAAGATTGGATGAAAAATATATGTTGAGATTTCAGAAGACTCTAGTTTTTGGAAGTTTGGCAACCCCTTTCAATAAAAGTGTTATTCGCCAGTCCCTGCATTAGGCTACATCAAGAGGAAACAAACCTTAGAGATACAACGTAGAACTACAGTATTTTTTCAAGTTTCAAGAAGCTAGCACAAACCGTGTTTGATTTAGAGTTCTAGCTGCATCTGTCAATATAGGAGAAAACAGAGTGAAACCTAGAAATTCAAACTGTTACTGCAAACGAATGCATCAACCTAGGAGAACGAAACTTGGGCATCCAAGTTTGATTGGTGTACTACTCATTACTTGAAAGTATCATTAAGGTCGGAAAAAAAATATGTGTTGAGATTTCAGGAGACTCTAGTTTTTTGGCAGCCTAACAACGCCTTTCATTGAATGTGTTATTCGCCAGTTTCTGCTTAAGGCTACATCAAGAGGAAACAAACCTTAGGGATAGAACGTAGAACTACTTTATTGTGTCATGTTTCAAGTAGCTAGCACAAACCGTGTTTGATTTAAAGTTCTAACTGCATCTGTCAATATAGGAGAAAACAGAGTGAAACCTAAAAATTCAAACTGTTCCTGCAAACGAATGCTTCAACCTAGAAGAACAAAACTTGGGCATCCAAGTGGGAATGGTGTACTGATCATTACTTGAATGTATCATGAAGATTGGATGAAAAAATATATGTTGAGATTTCAGGAGACTCTAGTTTTTTGAAAGTTTGGCAACCCCTTTCAATATAAGTGTTATTCGCCAGTCCCTGCATTAGGCTACATCAAGAGGAAACAAACCTTAGAGATAGAACGTAGAACTACTTTATTGTGTCAAGTTTCAAGAAGCTAGCACAAACAGTGTTTGATTTAGAGTTCTAGTTGCATCTGTCAATATAGGAGAAAACAGAGTGAAACCTAGAAATTCAAACTCTTACTGCAAAAGAATGCATCAACCTAGGAGAACGAAACTTGAGCATCCAAGTTTGATTGGTGTACTGCTCATTACTTGAAAGTATCATTAAGGTCGGAAAAAAATATGTGTTGAGATTTCAGGAGACTCTAGTTTTTTGGCAGCCTAACAACGCCTTTCATTGAATGTGTTATTCGCCAGTCTCTGCTTAAGGCTACATCAAGAGGAAACAAACCTTAGGGATAGGACGTAGAACTACTTTATTGTGTCATGTTTCAAGTAGCTAGCACAAACCGTGTTTGATTTAAAGTTCTAACTGCATCTGTCAATATAGGAGAAAACAGAGTGAAACCTAAAAATTCAAACTGTTCCTGCAAACGAATGCTTCAACCTAGAAGAACAAAACTTGGGCATCCAAGTGGGAATGGTGTACTGATCATTACTTGAATGTATCATGAAGATTGGATGAAAAAATATATGTTGAGATTTCAGGAGACTCTAGTTTTTTGAAAGTTTGGCAACCCCTTTCAATATAAGTGTTATTCGCCAGTCCCTGCTTTAGGCTACATCAAGATTAAACAAACCTTAGAGATAGAACATAGAACTACTTTATTGTGTCAACTTTCAAGAAGCTAGCACAAACCGTGTTTGATTTAGAGTTCTAGCTGCATCTGTCAATATAGGAGAAAACAGAGTGAAACCTAGAAATTCAAACTGTTACTGCAAACGAATGCATCAACCTAGGAGAACGAAACTTGGGCATCCAAGTTTGATTGGTGTACTGCTCATTACTTGAAAGTATCATTAAGGTCGGAAAAAAAATATGTGTTGAGATTTCAGGAGACTCTAGTTTTTTGGCAGCCTAACAACGCCTTTCCTTGAAAGTGTTATTCGCCAGTCTGTGCTGAAGGCTACATCAAGAGGAAACAAACCTTAGGGATAGAATGTAGAACTACTTTATTGTGTCAAGTTTCAAGAAGCTAGCCCAAACCGTGTATGATTTAGAGTTTGAACTACATTTGTCAATATAGGAGAAAACAGAGTGAAACCTAAAAATTCAAACTGTTCCTGCAAACGAATGCTTCAAGGTAGGAGAATGAAACTTGAGCATCCAAGTGGGAGTGGTGTACTGATCATTACTTGAAAGTGTCATGAAGATTGGATGAAAAAATATATGTTGAGATTTCAGAAGACTCTAGTTTTTGGAAGTTTGGCAACCCCTTTCAATAAAAGTGTTATTCGCCAGTCCCTGCATTAGGCTACATGAAGAGGAAACAAACCTTAGAGATAGAACGTAGAACTACAGTATTTTGTCACGATTCAAGAAGCTAGCACAAACCGTGTTTGATTTAGAGTTCGACCTGCATCTGTCAATATAGGACAAAACAGAGTGAAACCTAAAAATTCAAACTGTTCCTGCCAACGAATGCTTCAACCTAGGAGAACGAAACTTGGGCATCCAATTTTAATTGGTGCACTGCTCATTACTTGAAAGTATCATGAAGGTCGGAAGAAAAAATATATGATGAGATTTCAGGAGACTGTAGTTTTTTGGCAGCCTAACAACGCCTTTCATTGAATGTGTTATTCGCCAGTCTCTGCTTAAGGCTACATCAAGAGGAAACAAACCTTAGGGATAGAACGTAGAACTACTTTATTGTGTCTTGTTTCAAGTAGCTAGCACAAACCGTGTTTGATTTAAAGTTCTAACTGCATCTGTCAATATAGGAGAAAACAGAGTGAAACCTAAAAATTCAAACTGTTCCTGCAAACGAATGCTTCAACCTAGAAGAACAAAACTTGGGCATCCAAGTGAGAATGGTGTACTGATCATTACTTGAATGTATCATGAAGATTGGATGAAAAAATATATGTTGAGATTTCAGAAGACTCTAGTTTTTGGAAGTTTGGCAACCCCTTTCAATACAAGTGTTATTCGCCAGTCCCTGCATTAGGCTACATCAAGAGGAAACAAACCTTAGAGATACAACGTAGAACTACTTTATTGTGTCAAGTTTCAAGAAGCTAGCACAAACCGTGTTTGATTTAGAGTTCTAGCTGCATCTGTCAATATAGGAGAAAACAGAGTGAAACCTAGAAATTCAAACTGTTACTGCAAACGAATGCATCAACCTAGGAGAACGAAACTTGGGCATCCAAGTTTGATTGGTGTACTACTCATTACTTGAAAGTATCATTAAGGTCGGAAAAAAAATATGTGTTGAGATTTCAGGAGACTCTCGTTTTTTGGCAGCCTAACAACGCCTTTCCTTGAAAGTGTTATTCGCCAGTCTGTGCTGAAGGCTACATCAAGAGGAAACAAACCTTAGGGATAGAATGTAGAACTACTTTATTGTGTCAAGTTTCAAGAAGCTAGCCCAAACCGTGTATGATTTAGAGTTTGAACTACATTTGTCAATATAGGAGAAAACAGAGTGAAACCTAAAAATTCAAACTGTTACTGCAAACGAATGCTTCAAGGTAGGAGAATGAAACTTGAGCATCCAAGTGGGAGTGGTGTACTGATCATTACTTGAAAGTGTCATGAAGATTGGATGAAAAAATATATGTTGAGATTTCAGAAGACTCTAGTTTTTGGAAGTTTGGCAACCCCTTTCAATAAAAGTGTTATTCGCCAGTCCCTGCATTAGGCTACATGAAGAGGAAACAAACCTTAGAGATAGAACGTAGAACTACAGTATTTTGTCACGATTCAAGAAGCTAGCACAAACCGTGTTTGATTTAGAGTTCGACCTGCATCTGTCAATATAGGACAAAACAGAGTGAAACCTAAAAATTCAAACTGTTCCTGCAAACGAATGCTTCAACCTAGGAGAACGAAACTTGGGCATCCAATTTTAATTGGTGCACTGCTCATTACTTGAAAGTATCATGAAGGTCGGAAGAAAAAATATATGATGAGATTTCAGGAGACTGTAGTTTTTTGGCAGCCTAACAACGCCTTTCATTGAATGTGTTATTCGCCAGTCTCTGCTTAAGGCTACATCAAGAGGAAACAAACCTTAGGGATAGAACGTAGAACTACTTTATTGTGTCTTGTTTCAAGTAGCTAGCACAAACCGTGTTTGATTTAAAGTTCTAACTGCATCTGTCAATATAGGAGAAAACAGAGTGAAACCTAAAAATTCAAACTGTTCCTGCAAACGAATGCTTCAACCTAGAAGAACAAAACTTGGGCATCCAAGTGAGAATGGTGTACTGATCATTACTTGAATGTATCATGAAGATTGGATGAAAAAATATATGTTGAGATTTCAGAAGACTCTAGTTTTTGGAAGTTTGGCAACCCCTTTCAATACAAGTGTTATTCGCCAGTCCCTGCATTAGGCTACATCAAGAGGAAACAAACCTTAGAGATACAACGTAGAACTACTTTATTGTGTCAAGTTTCAAGAAGCTAGCACAAACCGTGTTTGATTTAGAGTTCTAGCTGCATCTGTCAATATAGGAGAAAACAGAGTGAAACCTAGAAATTCAAACTGTTACTGCAAACGAATGCATCAACCTAGGAGAACGAAACTTGGGCATCCAACTTTGATCGGTGTACTGCTCATTACTTGAAAGTATCATTAAGCTCGGAAAAAAAATATGTGTTGAGATTTCAGGAGACTCTAGTTTTTTGGCAGCCTAACAACGCCTTTCATTGAAAGTGTTATTCGCCAGTCTGTGCTGAAGGCTACATCAAGAGGAAACAAACCTTAGGGATAGAATGTAGAACTACTTTATTGTGTCAAGTTTCAAGAAGCTAGCCCAAACCGTGTATGATTTAGAGTTTGAACTACATTTGTCAATATAGGAGAAAACAGAGTGAAACCAAAAAATTCAAACTGTTCCTGCAAACGAATGCTTCAACGTAGGAGAATGAAACTTGAGCATCCAAGTGGGATTGGTGTACTGATCATTACTCGAAAGTATCATGAAAATTGGAAAAAAAAATATATGTTGAGATATCAGAAGACTCTAGTTTTGGGAAGTTTGGCAACCCCTTTCAATAAAAGTGTTATTCGCCAGTCCCTGCATTAGGCTACATCAAGAGGAAACAAACCTTAGAGATACAACGTAGAACTACAGTATTTTTTCAAGTTTCAAGAAGCTAGCACAAACCGTGTTTGATTTAGAGTTCTAGCTGCATCTGTCAATATAGGAGAAAACAGAGTGAAACCTAGAAATTCAAACTGTTACTGCAAACGAATGCATCAACCTAGGAGAACGAAACTTGGGCATCCAAGTTTGATTGGTGTACTACTCATTACTTGAAAGTATCATTAAGGTCGGAAAAAAAATATGTGTTGAGATTTCAGGAGACTCTAGTTTTTTGGCAGCCTAACAACGCCTTTCATTGAATGTGTTATTCGCCAGTTTCTGCTTAAGGCTACATCAAGAGGAAACAAACCTTAGGGATAGAACGTAGAACTACTTTATTGTGTCATGTTTCAAGTAGCTAGCACAAACCGTGTTTGATTTAAAGTTCTAACTGCATCTGTCAATATAGGAGAAAACAGAGTGAAACCTAAAAATTCAAACTGTTCCTGCAAACGAATGCTTCAACCTAGAAGAACAAAACTTGGGCATCCAAGTGGGAATGGTGTACTGATCATTACTTGAATGTATCATGAAGATTGGATGAAAAAATATATGTTGAGATTTCAGGAGACTCTAGTTTTTTGAAAGTTGGGCAACCCCTTTCAATATAAGTGTTATTCGCCAGTCCCTGCATTAGGCTACATCAAGAGGAAACAAACCTTAGAGATAGAACGTAGAACTACTTTATTGTGTCAAGTTTCAAGAAGCTAGCACAAACAGTGTTTGATTTAGAGTTCTAGTTGCATCTGTCAATATAGGAGAAAACAGAGTGAAACCTAGAAATTCAAACTCTTACTGCAAAAGAATGCATCAACCTAGGAGAACGAAACTTGAGCATCCAAGTTTGATTGGTGTACTGCTCATTACTTGAAAGTATCATTAAGGTCGGAAAAAAATATGTGTTGAGATTTCAGGAGACTCTAGTTTTTTGGCAGCCTAACAACGCCTTTCATTGAATGTGTTATTCGCCAGTCTCTGCTTAAGGCTACATCAAGAGGAAACAAACCTTAGGGATAGGACGTAGAACTACTTTATTGTGTCATGTTTCAAGTAGCTAGCACAAACCGTGTTTGATTTAAAGTTCTAACTGCATCTGTCAATATAGGAGAAAACAGAGTGAAACCTAAAAATTCAAACTGTTCCTGCAAACGAATGCTTCAACCTAGAAGAACAAAACTTGGGCATCCAAGTGGGAATGGTGTACTGATCATTACTTGAATGTATCATGAAGATTGGATGAAAAAATATATGTTGAGATTTCAGGAGACTCTAGTTTTTTGAAAGTTTGGCAACCCCTTTCAATATAAGTGTTATTCGCCAGTCCCTGCTTTAGGCTACATCAAGATTAAACAAACCTTAGAGATAGAACATAGAACTACTTTATTGTGTCAACTTTCAAGAAGCTAGCACAAACCGTGTTTGATTTAGAGTTCTAGCTGCATCTGTCAATATAGGAGAAAACAGAGTGAAACCTAGAAATTCAAACTGTTACTGCAAACGAATGCATCAACCTAGGAGAACGAAACTTGGGCATCCAAGTTTGATTGGTGTACTGCTCATTACTTGAAAGTATCATTAAGGTCGGAAAAAAAATATGTGTTGAGATTTCAGGAGACTCTAGTTTTTTGGCAGCCTAACAACGCCTTTCCTTGAAAGTGTTATTCGCCAGTCTGTGCTGAAGGCTACATCAAGAGGAAACAAACCTTAGGGATAGAATGTAGAACTACTTTATTGTGTCAAGTTTCAAGAAGCTAGCCCAAACCGTGTATGATTTAGAGTTTGAACTACATTTGTCAATATAGGAGAAAACAGAGTGAAACCTAAAAATTCAAACTGTTACTGCAAACGAATGCTTCAAGGTAGGAGAATGAAACTTGAGCATCCAAGTGGGAGTGGTGTACTGATCATTACTTGAAAGTGTCATGAAGATTGGATGAAAAAATATATGTTGAGATTTCAGAAGACTCTAGTTTTTGGAAGTTTGGCAACCCCTTTCAATAAAAGTGTTATTCGCCAGTCCCTGCATTAGGCTACATGAAGCGGAAACAAACCTTAGAGATAGAACGTAGAACTACAGTATTTTGTCACGATTCAAGAAGCTAGCACAAACCGTGTTTGATTTAGAGTTCGACCTGCATCTGTCAATATAGGACAAAACAGAGTGAAACCTAAAAATTCAAACTGTTCCTGCAAACGAATGCTTCAACCTAGGAGAACGAAACTTGGGCATCCAATTTTAATTGGTGCACTGCTCATTACTTGAAAGTATCATGAAGGTCGGAAGAAAAAATATATGATGAGATTTCAGGAGACTGTAGTTTTTTGGCAGCCTAACAACGCCTTTCATTGAATGTGTTATTCGCCAGTCTCTGCTTAAGGCTACATCAAGAGGAAACAAACCTTAGGGATAGAACGTAGAACTACTTTATTGTGTCTTGTTTCAAGTAGCTAGCACAAACCGTGTTTGATTTAAAGTTCTAACTGCATCTGTCAATATAGGAGAAAACAGAGTGAAACCTAAAAATTCAAACTGTTCCTGCAAACGAATGCTTCAACCTAGAAGAACAAAACTTGGGCATCCAAGTGAGAATGGTGTACTGATCATTACTTGAATGTATCATGAAGATTGGATGAAAAAATATATGTTGAGATTTCAGAAGACTCTAGTTTTTGGAAGTTTGGCAACCCCTTTCAATACAAGTGTTATTCGCCAGTCCCTGCATTAGGCTACATCAAGAGGAAACAAACCTTAGAGATACAACGTAGAACTACTTTATTGTGTCAAGTTTCAAGAATCTAGCACAAACCGTGTTTGATTTAGAGTTCTAGCTGCATCTGTCAATATAGGAGAAAACAGAGTGAAACCTAGAAATTCAAACTGTTACTGCAAACGAATGCATCAACCTAGGAGAACGAAACTTGGGCATCCAAGTTTGATTGGTGTACTACTCATTACTTGAAAGTATCATTAAGGTCGGAAAAAAAATATGTGTTGAGATTTCAGGAGACTCTAGTTTTTTGGCAGCCTAACAACGCCTTTCATTGAATGTGTTATTCGCCAGTTTCTGCTTAAGGCTACATCAAGAGGAAACAAACCTTAGGGATAGGACGTAGAACTACTTTATTGTGTCATGTTTCAAGTAGCTAGCACAAACCGTGTTTGATTTAAAGTTCTAACTGCATCTGTCAATATAGGAGAAAACAGAGTGAAAACCTAAAAATTCAAACTGTTCCTGCAAACGAATGCTTCAACCTAGAAGAACAAAACTTGGGCATCCAAGTGGGAATGGTGTACTGATCATTACTTGAATGTATCATGAAGATTGGATGAAAAAATATATGTTGAGATTTCAGGAGACTCTAGTTTTTTGAAAGTTTGGCAACCCCTTTCAATATAAGTGTTATTCGCCAGTCCCTGCATTAGGCTACATGAAGCGGAAACAAACCTTAGAGATAGAACGTAGAACTACTTTATTGTGTCAAGTTTCAAGAAGCTAGCACAAACAGTGTTTGATTTAGAGTTCTAGTTGCATCTGTCAATATAGGAGAAAACAGAGTGAAACCTAGAAATTCAAACTCTTACTGCAAAAGAATGCATCAACCTAGGAGAACGAAACTTGGGCATCCAAGTTTGATTGGTGTACTGCTCATTACTTGAAAGTATCATTAAGGTCGGAAAAAAATATGTGTTGAGATTTCAGGAGACTCTAGTTTTTGGCAGCCTAACAACGCCTTTCATTGAATGTGTTATTCGCCAGTCTCTGCTTAAGGCTACATCAAGAGGAAACAAACCTTAGGGATAGGACGTAGAACTACTTTATTGTGTCATGTTTCAAGTAGCTAGCACAAACCGTGTTTGATTTAAAGTTCTAACTGCATCTGTCAATATAGGAGAAAACAGAGTGAAACCTAAAAATTCAAAACTGTTCCTGCAAACGAATGCTTCAACCTAGAAGAACAAAACTTGGGCATCCAAGTGGGAATGGTGTACTGATCATTACTTGAATGTATCATGAAGATTGGATGAAAAAATATATGTTGAGATTTCAGGAGACTCTAGTTTTTTGAAAGTTTGGCAACCCCTTTCAATCTAAGTGTTATTCGCCAGTCCCTGCTTTAGGCTACATCAAGATTAAACAAACCTTAGAGATAGAACATAGAACTACTTTATTGTGTCAACTTTCAAGAAGCTAGCACAAACCGTGTTTGATTTAGAGTTCTAGCTGCATCTGTCAATATAGGAGAAAACAGAGTGAAACCTAGAAATTCAAACTGTTACTGCAAACGAATGCATCAACCTAGGAGAACGAAACTTGGGCATCCAAGTTTGATTGGTGTACTGCTCATTACTTGAAAGTATCATTAAGGTCGGAAAAAAAATATGTGTTGAGATTTCAGGAGACTCTAGTTTTTTGGCAGCCTAACAACGCCTTTCCTTGAAAGTGTTATTCGCCAGTCTGTGCTGAAGGCTACATCAAGAGGAAACAAACCTTAGGATAGAATGTAGAACTACTTTATTGTGTCAAGTTTCAAGAAGCTAGCCCAAACCGTGTATGATTTAGAGTTTGAACTACATTTGTCAATATAGGAGAAAACAGAGTGAAACCTAAAAATTCAAACTGTTACTGCAAACGAATGCTTCAAGGTAGGAGAATGAAACTTGAGCATCCAAGTGGGAGTGGTGTACTGATCATTATTTGAAAGTGTCATGAAGATTGGATGAAAAAATATATGTTGAGATTTCAGAAGACTCTAGTTTTTGGAAGTTTGGCAACCCCTTTCAATAAAAGTGTTATTCGCCAGTCCTGCATTAGGCTACATGAAGCGGAAACAAACCTTAGAGATAGAACGTAGAACTACAGTATTTTGTCACGATTCAAGAAGCTAGCACAAACCGTGTTTGATTTAGAGTTCGACCTGCATCTGTCAATATAGGACAAAACAGAGTGAAACCTAAAAATTCAAACTGTTCCTGCAAACGAATGCTTCAACCTAGGAGAACGAAACTTGGGCATCCAATTTTAATTGGTGCACTGCTCATTACTTGAAAGTATCATGAAGGTCGGAAGAAAAAATATATGATGAGATTTCAGGAGACTGTAGTTTTTGGCAGCCTAACACGCCTTTCATTGAATGTGTTATTCGCCCAGTCTCTGCTTAAGGCTACATCAAGAGGAAACAAACCTTAGGGATAGAACGTAGAACTACTTTATTGTGTCTTGTTTCAAGTAGCTAGCACAAACCGTGTTTGATTTAAAGTTCTAACTGCATCTGTCAATATAGGAGAAAACAGAGTGAAACCTAAAAATTCAAACTGTTCCTGCAAACGAATGCTTCAACCTAGAAGAACAAAACTTGGGCATCCAAGTGAGAATGGTGTACTGATCATTACTTGAATGTATCATGAAGATTGGATGAAAAAATATATGTTGAGATTTCAGAAGACTCTAGTTTTTGGAAGTTTGGCAACCCCTTTCAATACAAGTGTTATTCGCCAGTCCCTGCATTAGGCTACATCAAGAGGAAACAAACCTTAGAGATACAACGTAGAACTACTTTATTGTGTCAAGTTTCAAGAAGCTAGCACAAACCGTGTTTGATTTAGAGTTCTAGCTGCATCTGTCAAATAGGAGAAAACAGAGTGAAACCTAGAAATTCAAACTGTTACTGCAAACGAATGCATCAACCTAGGAGAACGAAACTTGGGCATCCAACTTTGATCGGTGTACTGCTCATTACTTGAAAGTATCATTAAGGTCGGAAAAAAAATATGTGTTGAGATTTCAGGAGACTCTAGTTTTTTGGCAGCCTAACAACGCCTTTCATTGAAAGTGTTATTCGCCAGTCTGTGCTGAAGGCTACATCAAGAGGAAACAAACCTTAGGGATAGAATGTAGAACTACTTTATTGTGTCAAGTTTCAAGAAGCTAGCCCAAACCGTGTATGATTTAGAGTTTGAACTACATTTGTCAATATAGGAGAAAACAGAGTGAAACCTAAAAATTCAAACTGTTCCTGCAAACGAATGCTTCAACGTAGGAGAATGAAACTTGAGCATCCAAGTGGGATTGGTGTACTGATCATTACTCGAAAGTATCATGAAGATTGGAAAAAAAAATATATGTTGAGATATCAGAAGACTCTAGTTTTGGGAAGTTTGGCAACCCCTTTCAATAAAAGTGTTATTCGCCAGTCCCTGCATTAGGCTACATCAAGAGGAAACAAACCTTAGAGATACAACGTAGAACTACAGTATTTTTTCAAGTTTCAAGAAGCTAGCACAAACCGTGTTTGATTTAGAGTTCTAGCTGCATCTGTCAATATAGGAGAAAACAGAGTGAAACCTAGAAATTCAAACTGTTACTGCAAACGAATGCATCAACCTAGGAGAACGAAACTTGGGCATCCAAGTTTGATTGGTGTACTGCTCATTACTTGAAAGTATCATTAAGGTCGGAAAAAAATATGTGTTGAGATTTCAGGAGACTCTAGTTTTTTGGCAGCCTAACAACGCCTTTCATTGAATGTGTTATTCGCCAGTCTCTGCTTAAGGCTACATCAAGAGGAAACAAACCTTAGGGATAGGACGTAGAACTACTTTATTGTGTCATGTTTCAAGTAGCTAGCACAAACCGTGTTTGATTTAAAGTTCTAACTGCATCTGTCAATATAGGAGAAAACAGAGTGAAACCTAAAAATTCAAACTGTTCCTGCAAACGAATGCTTCAACCTAGAAGAACAAAACTTGGGCATCCAAGTGGGAATGGTGTACTGATCATTACTTGAATGTATCATGAAGATTGGATGAAAAAATATATGTTGAGATTTCAGGAGACTCTAGTTTTTTGAAAGTTTGGCAACCCCTTTCAATATAAGTGTTATTCGCCAGTCCCTGCTTTAGGCTACATCAAGATTAAACAAACCTTAGAGATAGAACATAGAACTACTTTATTGTGTCAACTTTCAAGAAGCTAGCACAAACCGTGTTTGATTTAGAGTTCTAGCTGCATCTGTCAATATAGGAGAAAACAGAGTGAAACCTAGAAATTCAAACTGTTACTGCAAACGAATGCATCAACCTAGGAGAACGAAACTTGGGCATCCAAGTTTGATTGGTGTACTGCTCATTACTTGAAAGTATCATTAAGGTCGGAAAAAAATATGTGTTGAGATTTCAGGAGACTCTAGTTTTTTGGCAGCCTAACAACGCCTTTCCTTGAAAGTGTTATTCGCCAGTCTGTGCTGAAGGCTACATCAAGAGGAAACAAACCTTAGGGATAGAATGTAGAACTACTTTATTGTGTCAAGTTTCAAGAAGCTAGCCCAAACCGTGTATGATTTAGAGTTTGAACTACATTTGTCAATATAGGAGAAAACAGAGTGAAACCTAAAAATTCAAACTGTTACTGCAAACGAATGCTTCAAGGTAGGAGAATGAAACTTGAGCATCCAAGTGGGAGTGGTGTACTGATCATTACTTGAAAGTGTCATGAAGATTGGATGAAAAAATATATGTTGAGATTTCAGAAGACTCTAGTTTTTGGAAGTTTGGCAACCCCTTTCAATAAAAGTGTTATTCGCCAGTCCCTGCATTAGGCTACATGAAGCGGAAACAAACCTTAGAGATAGAACGTAGAACTACAGTATTTTGTCACGATTCAAGAAGCTAGCACAAACCGTGTTTGATTTAGAGTTCGACCTGCATCTGTCAATATAGGACAAAACAGAGTGAAACCTAAAAATTCAAACTGTTCCTGCAAACGAATGCTTCAACCTAGGAGAACGAAACTTGGGCATCCAATTTTAATTGGTGCACTGCTCATTACTTGAAAGTATCATGAAGGTCGGAAGAAAAAATATATGATGAGATTTCAGGAGACTGTAGTTTTTTGGCAGCCTAACAACGCCTTTCATTGAATGTGTTATTCGCCAGTCTCTGCTTAAGGCTACATCAAGAGGAAACAAACCTTAGGGATAGAACGTAGAACTACTTTATTGTGTCATGTTTCAAGTAGCTAGCACAAACCGTGTTTGATTTAAAGTTCTAACTGCATCTGTCAATATAGGAGAAAACAGAGTGAAACCTAAAAATTCAAACTGTTCCTGCAAACGAATGCTTCAACCTAGAAGAACAAACTTGGGCATCCAAGTGAGAATGGTGTACTGATCATTACTTGAATGTATCATGAAGATTGGATGAAAAAATATATGTTGAGATTTCAGAAGACTCTAGTTTTTGGAAGTTTGGCAACCCCTTTCAATACAAGTGTTATTCGCCAGTCCCTGCATTAGGCTACATCAAGAGGAACAAACCTTAGAGATAGAACGTAGAACTACTTTATTGTGTCAAGTGTCAAAAGCTAGCACAAACCGTGTTTGATTTAGAGTTCAAGCTGCATCTGTCAATATGGAGAAAACAGAGTGAAACCTAGAAATTCAAACTGTTACTGCAAACGAATGCATCAACCTAGGAGAACGAAACTTGGGCATCCAAGTTTGATTGGTGTACTACTCATTACTTGAAAGTATCATTAAGGTCGGAAAAAAAATATGTGTTGAGATTTCAGGAGACTCTAGTTTTTTGGCAGCCTAACAACGCCTTTCCCTTGAAAGTGTTATTCGCCAGTCTGTGCTGAAGGCTACATCAAGAGGAAACAAACCTTAGGATAGAATGTAGAACTACTTTATTGTGTCAAGTTTCAAGAAGCTAGCCCAAACCGTGTATGATTTAGAGTTTGAACTACCTTTGTCAATATAGGAGAAAACAGAGTGAAACCTAAAAATTCAAACTGTTACTGCAAACGAATGCTTCAAGGTAGGAGAATGAAACTTGAGCATCCAAGTGGGAGTGGTGTACTGATCATTACTTGAAAGTGTCATGAAGATTGGATGAAAAAATATATGTTGAGATTTCAGAAGACTCTAGTTTTTGGAAGTTTGGCAACCCCTTTCAATAAAAGTGTTATTCGCCAGTCCCTGCATTAGGCTACATGAAGAGGAAACAAACCTTAGAGATAGAACGTAGAACTACAGTATTTTGTCACGATTCAAGAAGCTAGCACAAACCGTGTTTGATTTAGAGTTCGACCTGCATCTGTCAATATAGGACAAAACAGAGTGAAACCTAAAAATTCAAACTGTTCCTGCAAACGAATGCTTCAACCTAGGAGAACGAAACCTTGGGCATCCAATTTTAATTGGTGCACTGCTCATTACTTGAAAGTATCATGAAGGTCGGAAGAAAAAATATATGATGAGATTTCAGGAGACTGTAGTTTTTTGGCAGCCTAACAACGCCTTTCATTGAATGTGTTATTCGCCAGTCTCTGCTTAAGGCTACATCAAGAGGAAACAAACCTTAGGGATAGAACGTAGAACTACTTTATTGTGTCTTGTTTCAAGTAGCTAGCACAAACCGTGTTTGATTTAAAGTTCTAACTGCATCTGTCAATATAGGAGAAAACAGAGTGAAACCTAAAAATTCAAACTGTTCCTGCAAACGAATGCTTCAACCTAGAAGAACAAAACTTGGGCATCCAAGTGAGAATGGTGTACTGATCATTACTTGAATGTATCATGAAGATTGGATGAAAAAATATATGTTGAGATTTCAGAAGACTCTAGTTTTTGGAAGTTTGGCAACCCTTTCAATACAAGTGTTATTCGCCAGTCCCTGCATTAGGCTACATCAAGAGGAAACAAACCTTAGAGATAGAACGTAGAACTACTTTATTGTGTCAAGTTTCAAGAAGCTAGCACAAACCGTGTTTGATTTAGAGTTCTAGCTGCATCTGTCAATATAGGAGAAAACAGAGTGAAACCTAGAAATTCAAACTGTTACTGCAAACGAATGCATCAACCTAGGAGAACGAAACTTGGGCATCCAACTTTGATCGGTGTACTGCTCATTACTTGAAAGTATCATTAAGGTCGGAAAAAAAATATGTGTTGAGATTTCAGGAGACTCTAGTTTTTTGGCAGCCTAACAACGCCTTTCATTGAAAGTGTTATTCGCCAGTCTGTGCTGAAGGCTACATCAAGAGGAAACAAACCTTAGGGATAGAATGTAGAACTACTTTATTGTGTCAAGTTTCAAGAAGCTAGCCCAAACCGTGTATGATTTAGAGTTTGAACTACATTTGTCAATATAGGAGAAAACAGAGTGAACCTAAAAATTCAAACTGTTCCTGCAAACGAATGCTTCAACGTAGGAGAATGAAACTTGAGCATCCAAGTGGGATTGGTGTACTGATCATTACTCGAAAGTATCATGAAGATTGGAAAAAAAAATATATGTTGAGATATCAGAAGACTCTAGTTTTGGGAAGTTTGGCAACCCCTTTCAATAAAAGTGTTATTCGCCAGTCCCTGCATTAGGCTACATCAAGAGGAAACAAACCTTAGAGATACAACGTAGAACTACAGTATTTTTTCAAGTTTCAAGAAGCTAGCACAAACCGTGTTTGATTTAGAGTTCTAGCTGCATCTGTCAATATAGGAGAAAACAGAGTGAAACTAGAAATTCAAAACTGTTACTGCAAACGAATGCATCAACCTAGGAGAACGAAACTTGGGCATCCAAGTTTGATTGGTGTACTACTCATTACTTGAAAGTATCATTAAGGTCGGAAAAAAAATATGTGTTGAGATTTCAGGAGACTCTAGTTTTTTGGCAGCCTAACAACGCCTTTCATTGAATGTGTTATTCGCCAGTTTCTGCTTAAGGCTACATCAAGAGGAAACAAACCTTAGGGATAGAACGTAGAACTACTTTATTGTGTCATGTTTCAAGTAGCTAGCACAAACCGTGTTTGATTTAAAGTTCTAACTGCATCTGTCAATATAGGAGAAAACAGAGTGAAACCTAAAAATTCAAACTGTTCCTGCAAACGAATGCTTCAACCTAGAAGAACAAAACTTGGGCATCCAAGTGGGAATGGTGTACTGATCATTACTTGAATGTATCATGAAGATTGGATGAAAAAATATATGTTGAGATTTCAGGAGACTCTAGTTTTTTGAAAGTTTGGCAACCCCTTTCAATATAAGTGTTATTCGCCAGTCCTGCATTAGGCTACATCAAGAGGAAACAAACCTTAGAGATAGAACGTAGAACTACTTTATTGTGTCAAGTTTCAAGAAGCTAGCACAAACAGTGTTTGATTTAGAGTTCTAGTTGCATCTGTCAATATAGGAGAAAACAGAGTGAAACCTAGAAATTCAAACTCTTACTGCAAAAGAATGCATCAACCTAGGAGAACGAAACTTGAGCATCCAAGTTTGATTGGTGTACTGCTCATTACTTGAAAGTATCATTAAGGTCGGAAAAAAATATGTGTTGAGATTTCAGGAGACTCTAGTTTTTTGGCAGCCTAACAACGCCTTTCATTGAATGTGTTATTCGCCAGTCTCTGCTTAAGGCTACATCAAGAGGAAACAAACCTTAGGGATAGGACGTAGAACTACTTTATTGTGTCATGTTTCAAGTAGCTAGCACAAACCGTGTTTGATTTAAAGTTCTAACTGCATCTGTCAATATAGGAGAAAACAGAGTGAAACCTAAAAATTCAAACTTTTCCTGCAAACGAATGCTTCAACCCTAGAAGAACAAAACTTGGGCATCCAAGTGGGAATGGTGTACTGATCATTACTTGAATGTATCATGAAGATTGGATGAAAAAATATATGTTGAGATTTCAGGAGACTCTAGTTTTTTGAAAGTTTGGCAACCCCTTTCAATATAAGTGTTATTCGCCAGTCCCTGCTTTAGGCTACATCAAGATTAAACAAACCTTAGAGATAGAACATAGAACTACTTTATGTGTCAACTTTCAAGAAGCTAGCACAAACCGTGTTTGATTTAGAGTTCTAGCTGCATCTGTCAATATAGGAGAAAACAGAGTGAAAACCTAGAAATTCAAACTGTTACTGCAAACGAATGCATCAACCTAGGAGAACGAAACTTGGGCATCCAAGTTTGATTGGTGTACTACTCATTACTTGAAAGTATCATTAAGGTCGGAAAAATACTATGTGTTGAGATTTCAGGAGACTCTAGTTTTTGGCAGCCTAACAACGCCTTTCATTGAAAGTGTTATTCGCCAGTCTGTGCTGAAGGCTACATCAAGAGGAAACAAACCTTAGGGATAGAATGTAGAACTACTTGATTGTGTCAAGTTTCAAGAAGCTAGCCCAAACCGTGTATGATTTAGAGTTTGAACTACATTTGTCAATATAGGAGAAAACAGAGTGAAACCTAAAAATTCAAACTGTTACTGCAAACGAATGCTTCAAGGTAGGAGAATGAAACTTGAGCATCCAAGTGGGAGTGGTGTACTGATCATTACTTGAAAGTGTCATGAAGATTGGATGAAAAAATATATGTTGAGATTTCAGAAGACTCTAGTTTTTGGAAGTTTGGCAACCCCTTTCAATAAAAGTGTTATTCGCCAGTCCCTGCATTAGGCTACATGAAGAGGAAACAAACCTTAGAGATCGAACGTAGAACTACAGTATTTTGTCACGATTCAAGAAGCTAGCACAAACCGTGTTTGATTTTGAGTTCGACCTGCATCTGTCAATATAGGACAAAACAGAGTGAAACCTAAAAATTCAAACTGTTCCTGCAAACGAATGCTTCAACCTAGGAGAACGAAACTTGGGCATCCAATTTTAATTGGTGCACTGCTCATACTTGAAAGTATCATGAAGGTCGGAAGAAAAAATATATGATGAGATTTCAGGAGACTGTAGTTTTTTGGCAGCCTAACAACGCCTTTCATTGAATGTGTTATTCGCCAGTCTCTGCTTAAGGCTACATCAAGAGGAAACAAACCTTAGGGATAGAACGTAGAACTACTTTATTGTGTCATGTTTCAAGTAGCTAGCACAAACCGTGTTTGATTTAAAGTTCTAACTGCATCTGTCAATATAGGAGAAAAACAGAGTGAAACCTAAAAATTCAAACTGTTCCTGCAAACGAATGCTTCAACCTAGAAGAACAAAACTTGGGCATCCAAGTGAGAATGGTGTACTGATCATTACTTGAATGTATCATGAAGATTGGATGAAAAAATATATGTTGAGATTTCAGAAGACTCTAGTTTTTGGAAGTTTGGCAACCCCTTTCAATACAAGTGTTATTCGCCAGTCCCTGCATTAGGCTACATCAAGAGGAAACAAACCTTAGAGATAGAACGTAGAACTACTTTATTGTGTCAAGTTTCAAGAAGCTAGCACAAACCGTGTTTGATTTAGAGTTCTAGCTGCATCTGTCAATATAGGAGAAAACAGAGTGAAACCTAGAAATTCAAACTGTTACTGCAAACGAATGCATCAACCTAGGAGAACGAAACTTGGGCATCCAACTTTGATCGGTGTACTGCTCATTACTTGAAAGTATCATTAAGGTCGGAAAAAAAATATGTGTTGAGATTTCAGGAGACTCTAGTTTTTTGGCAGCCTAACAACGCCTTTCATTGAAAGTGTTATTCGCCAGTCTGTGCTGAAGGCTACATCAAGAGGAAACAAACCTTAGGGATAGAATGTAGAACTACTTTATTGTGTCAAGTTTCAAGAAGCTAGCCCAAACCGTGTATGATTTAGAGTTTGAACTACATTTGTCAATATAGGAGAAAACAGAGTGAAACCTAAAAATTCAAACTGTTCCTGCAAACGAATGCTTCAACGTAGGAGAATGAAACTTGAGCATCCAAGTGGGAGTGGTGTACTGATCATTACTCGAAAGTATCATGAAGATTGGAAAAAAAAATATATGTTGAGATATCAGAAGACTCTAGTTTTGGGAAGTTTGGCAACCCCTTTCAATAAAAGTGTTATTCGCCAGTCCCTGCATTAGGCTACATCAAGAGGAAACAAACCTTAGAGATACAACGTAGAACTACAGTATTTTTTCAAGTTTCAAGAAGCTAGCACAAACCGTGTTTGATTTAGAGTTCTAGCTGCATCTGTCAATATAGGAGAAAACAGAGTGAAACCTAGAAATTCAAACTGTTACTGCAAACGAATGCATCAACCTAGGAGAACGAAACATGGGCATCCAAGTTTGATTGGTGTACTACTCATTACTTGAAAGTATCATTAAGGTCGGAAAAAAAATATGTGTTGAGATTTCAGGAGACTCTAGTTTTTTGGCAGCCTAACAACGCCTTTCATTGAAAGTGTTATTCGCCAGTCTGTGCTGAAGGCTACATCAAGAGGAAACAAACCTTAGGGATAGAATGTAGAACTACTTTATTGTGTCAAGTTTCAAGAAGCTAGCCCAAACCGTGTATGATTTAGAGTTTGAACTACATTTGTCAATATAGGAGAAAACAGAGTGAAACCTAAAAATTCAAACTGTTACTGCAAACGAATGCTTCAAGGTAGGAGAATGAAACTTGAGCATCCAAGTGGGAGTGGTGTGCTGATCATTACTTGAAAGTGTCATGAAGATTGGATGAAAAAATATATGTTGAGATTTCAGAAGACTCTAGTTTTTGGAAGTTTGGCAACCCCTTTCAATAAAAGTGTTATTCGCCAGTCCCTGCATTAGGCTACATGAAGAGGAAACAAACCTTAGAGATAGAACGTAGAACTACAGTATTTTGTCACGATTCAAGAAGCTAGCACAAACCGTGTTTGATTTAGAGTTCGACCTGCATCTGTCAATATAGGACAAAACAGAGTGAAACCTAAAAATTCAAACTGTTCCTGCAAACGAATGCTTCAACCTAGGAGAACGAAACTTGGGCATCCAATTTTAATTGGTGCACTGCTCATTACTTGAAAGTATCATGAAGGTCGGAAGAAAAAATATATGATGAGATTTCAGGAGACTGTAGTTTTTTGGCAGCCTAACAACGCCTTTCATTGAATGTGTTATTCGCCAGTCTCTGCTTAAGGCTACATCAAGAGGAAACAAACCTTAGGGATAGAACGTAGAACTACTTTATTGTGTCATGTTTCAAGTAGCTAGCACAAACCGTGTTTGATTTAAAGTTCTAACTGCATCTGTCAATATAGGAGAAAACAGAGTGAAACCTAAAAATTCAAACTGTTCCTGCAAACGAATGCTTCAACCTAGAAGAACAAAACTTGGGCATCCAAGTGAGAATGGTGTACTGATCATTACTTGAATGTATCATGAAGATTGGATGAAAAAATATATGTTGAGATTTCAGAAGACTCTAGTTTTTGGAAGTTTGGCAACCCCTTTCAATACAAGTGTTATTCGCCAGTCCCTGCATTAGGCTACATCAAGAGGAAACAAACCTTAGAGATAGAACGTAGAACTACTTTATTGTGTCAAGTTTCAAGAAGCCAGCACAAACCGTGTTTGATTTAGAGTTCTAGCTGCATCTGTCAATATAGGAGAAAACAGAGTGAAACCTAGAAATTCAAACTGTTACTGCAAACGAATGCATCAACCTAGGAGAACGAAACTTGGGCATCCAACTTTGATCGGTGTACTGCTCATTACTTGAAAGTATCATTAAGGTCGGAAAAAAAATATGTGTTGAGATTTCAGGAGACTCTAGTTTTTTGGCAGCCTAACAACGCCTTTCATTGAAAGTGTTATTCGCCAGTCTGTGCTGAAGGCTACATCAAGAGGAAACAAACCTTAGGGATAGAATGTAGAACTACTTTATTGTGTCAAGTTTCAAGAAGCTAGCCCAAACCGTGTATGATTTAGAGTTTGAACTACATTTGTCAATATAGGAGAAAACAGAGTGAAACCTAAAAATTCAAACTGTTCCTGCAAACGAATGCTTCAACGTAGGAGAATGAAACTTGAGCATCCAAGTGGGAGTGGTGTACTGATCATTACTCGAAAGTATCATGAAGATTGGAAAAAAAAATATATGTTGAGATATCAGAAGACTCTAGTTTTGGGAAGTTTGGCAACCCCTTTCAATAAAAGTGTTATTCGCCAGTCCCTGCATTAGGCTACATCAAGAGGAAACAAACCTTAGAGATACAACGTAGAACTACAGTATTTTTTCAAGTTTCAAGAAGCTAGCACAAACCGTGTTTGATTTAGAGTTCTAGCTGCATCTGTCAATATAGGAGAAAACAGAGTGAAACCTAGAAATTCAAACTGTTACTGCAAACGAATGCATCAACCTAGGAGAACGAAACATGGGCATCCAAGTTTGATTGGTGTACTACTCATTACTTGAAAGTATCATTAAGGTCGGAAAAAAAATATGTGTTGAGATTTCAGGAGACTCTAGTTTTTTGGCAGCCTAACAACGCCTTTCATTGAAAGTGTTATTCGCCAGTCTGTGCTGAAGGCTACATCAAGAGGAAACAAACCTTAGGGATAGAATGTAGAACTACTTTATTGTGTCAAGTTTCAAGAAGCTAGCCCAAACCGTGTATGATTTAGAGTTTGAACTACATTTGTCAATATAGGAGAAAACAGAGTGAAACCTAAAAATTCAAACTGTTACTGCAAACGAATGCTTCAAGGTAGGAGAATGAAACTTGAGCATCCAAGTGGGAGTGGTGTGCTGATCATTACTTGAAAGTGTCATGAAGATTGGATGAAAAAATATATGTTGAGATTTCAGAAGACTCTAGTTTTTGGAAGTTTGGCAACCCCTTTCAATAAAAGTGTTATTCGCCAGTCCCTGCATTAGGCTACATGAAGAGGAAACAAACCTTAGAGATAGAACGTAGAACTACAGTATTTTGTCACGATTCAAGAAGCTAGCACAAACCGTGTTTGATTTAGAGTTCGACCTGCATCTGTCAATATAGGACAAAACAGAGTGAAACCTAAAAATTCAAACTGTTCCTGCAAACGAATGCTTCAACCTAGGAGAACGAAACTTGGGCATCCAATTTTAATTGGTGCACTGCTCATTACTTGAAAGTATCATGAAGGTCGGAAGAAAAAATATATGATGAGATTTCAGGAGACTGTAGTTTTTTGGCAGCCTAACAACGCCTTTCATTGAATGTGTTATTCGCCAGTCTCTGCTTAAGGCTACATCAAGAGGAAACAAACCTTAGGGATAGAACGTAGAACTACTTTATTGTGTCATGTTTCAAGTAGCTAGCACAAACCGTGTTTGATTTAAAGTTCTAACTGCATCTGTCAATATAGGAGAAAACAGAGTGAAACCTAAAAATTCAAACTGTTCCTGCAAACGAATGCTTCAACCTAGAAGAACAAAACTTGGGCATCCAAGTGAGAATGGTGTACTGATCATTACTTGAATGTATCATGAAGATTGGATGAAAAAATATATGTTGAGATTTCAGAAGACTCTAGTTTTTGGAAGTTTGGCAACCCCTTTCAATACAAGTGTTATTCGCCAGTCCCTGCATTAGGCTACATCAAGAGGAAACAAACCTTAGAGATAGAACGTAGAACTACTTTATTGTGTCAAGTGTCAAGAAGCTAGCACAAACCGTGTTTGATTTAGAGTTCTAGCTGCATCTGTCAATATAGGAGAAAACAGAGTGAAACCTAGAAATTCAAACTGTTACTGCAAACGAATGCATCAACCTAGGAGAACGAAACTTGGGCATCCAACTTTGATCGGTGTACTGCTCATTACTTGAAAGTATCATGAAGGTCGGAAAAAAAATATGTGTTGAGATTTCAGGAGACTCTAGTTTTTTGGCAGCCTAACAACGCCTTTCATTGAAAGTGTTATTCGCCAGTCTGTGCTGAAGGCTACATCAAGAGGAAACAAACCTTAGGGATAGAATGTAGAACTACTTTATTGTGTCAAGTTTCAAGAAGCTAGCCCAAACCGTGTATGATTTAGAGTTTGAACTACATTTGTCAATATAGGAGAAAGCAGAGTGAAACCTAAAAATTCAAACTGTTCCTGCAAATGAATGCTTCAACGTAGGAGAATGAAACTTGAGCATCCAAGTGGGATTGGTGTACTGATCATTACTCGAAAGTATCATGAAGATTGGAAAAAAAAAATATATGTTGAGATATCAGAAGACTCTAGTTTTGGGAAGTTTGGCAACCCCTTTCAATAAAAGTGTTATTCGCCAGTCCCTGCATTAGGCTACATCAAGAGGAAACAAACCTCAGAGATACAACGTAGAACTACAGTATTTTTTCATGTTTCAAGAAGCTAGCACAAACCGTGTTTGATTTAGAGTTCTAGCTGCATCTGTCAATATAGGAGAAAACAGAGTGAAACCTTGAAATTCAAACTGTTACTGCAAACGAATGCATCAACCTAGGAGAACGAAACTTGGGCATCCAAGTTTGATTGGTGTACTACTCATTACTTGAAAGTATCATTAAGGTCGGAAAAAAAATATGTGTTGAGATTTCAGGAGACTCTAGTTTTTTGGCAGCCTAACAACGCCTTTCATTGAATGTGTTATTCGCCAGTTTCTGCTTAAGGCTACATCAAGAGGAAACAAACCTTAGGGATAGAACGTAGAACTACTTTATTGTGTCATGTTTCAAGTAGCTAGCACAAACCATGTTTGATTTAAAGTTCTAACTGCATCTGTCAATATAGGAGAAAACAGAGTGAAACCTAAAAATTCAAACTGTTCCTGCAAACGAATGCTTCAACCTAGAAGAACAAAACTTGGGCATCCAAGTGGGAATGGTGTACTGATCATTACTTGAATGTATCATGAAGATTGGATGAAAAAATATATGTTGAGATTTCAGGAGACTCTAGTTTTTTGAAAGTTTGGCAACCCCTTTCAATATAAGTGTTATTCGCCAGTCCCTGCTTTAGGCTACATCAAGATTAAACAAACCTTAGAGATAGAACATAGAACTACTTTATTGTGTCAAGTTTCAAGAAGCTAGCACAAACCGTGTTTGATTTAGAGTTCTAGCTGCATCTGTCAATATAGGAGAAAACAGAGTGAAACCTAGAAATTCAAACTGTTACTGCAAACGAATGCATCAACCTAGGAGAACGAAACTTGGGCATCCAAGTTTGATTGGTGTACTACTCATTACTTGAAAGTATCATTAAGGTCGGAAAAAAAATATGTGTTGAGATTTCAGGAGACTCTAGTTTTTTGGCAGCCTAACAACGCCTTTCATTGAAAGTGTTATTCGCCAGTCTGTGCTGAAGGCTACATCAAGGGGAAACAAACCTTAGGGATAGAATGTAGAACTACTTTATTGTGTCAAGTTTCAAGAAGCTAGCCCAAACCGTGTATGATTTAGAGTTTGAACTACATTTGTCAATATAGGAGAAAACAGAGTGAAACCTAGAAATTCAAACTCTTACTGCAAACGAATGCTTCAAGGTAGGAGAATGAAACTTGAGCATCCAAGTGGGAGTGGTGTACTGATCATTACTTGAAAGTGTCATGAAGATTGGATGAAAAAATATATGTTGAGATTTCAGAAGACTCTAGTTTTTGGAAGTTTGGCAACCCCTTTCAATAAAAGTGTTATTCGCCAGTCCCTGCATTAGGCTACATGAAGAGGAAACAAACCTTAGAGATAGAACGTAGAACTACAGTATTTTGTCACGATTCAAGAAGCTAGCACAAACCGTGTTTGATTTAGAGTTCGACCTGCATCTGTCAATATAGGACAAAACAGAGTGAAACCTAAAAATTCAAACTGTTCCTGCAAACGAATGCTTCAACCTAGGAGAACGAAACTTGGGCATCCAATTTTAATTGGTGCACTGCTCATTACTTGAAAGTATCATGAAGGTCGGAAGAAAAAATATATGATGAGATTTCAGGAGACTGTAGTTTTTTGGCAGCCTAACAACGCCTTTCATTGAATGTGTTATTCGCCAGTCTCTGCTTAAGGCTACATCAAGAGGAAACAAACCTTAGGGATAGAACGTAGAACTACTTTATTGTGTCATGTTTCAAGTAGCTAGCACAAACCGTGTTTGATTTAAAGTTCTAACTGCATCTGTCAATATAGGAGAAAACAGAGTGAAACCTAAAAATTCAAACTGTTCCTGCAAACGAATGCTTCAACCTAGAAGAACAAAACTTGGGCATCCAAGTGAGAATGGTGTACTGATCATTACTTGAATGTATCATGAAGATTGGATGAAAAAATATATGTTGAGATTTCAGAAGACTCTAGTTTTTGGAAGTTTGGCAACCCCTTTCAATACAAGTGTTATTTGCCAGTCCCTGCATTAGGCTACATCAAGAGGAAACAAACCTTAGAGATAGAACGTAGAACTACTTTATTGTGTCAAGTTTCAAGAAGCTAGCACAAACCGTGTTTGATTTAGAGTTCTAGCTGCATCTGTCAATATAGGAGAAAACAGAGTGAAACCTAGAAATTCAAACTGTTACTGCAAACGAATGCATCAACCTAGGAGAACGAAACTTGGGCATCCAACTTTGATCGGTGTACTGCTCATTACTTGAAAGTATCATTAAGGTCGGAAAAAAAATATGTGTTGAGATTTCAGGAGACTCTAGTTTTTTGGCAGCCTAACAACGCCTTTCATTGAAAGTGTTATTCGCCAGTCTGTGCTGAAGGCTACATCAAGAGGAAACAAACCTTAGGGATAGAATGTAGAACTACTTTATTGTGTCAAGTTTCAAGAAGCTAGCCCAAACCGTGTATGATTTAGAGTTTGAACTACATTTGTCAATATAGGAGAAAGCAGAGTGAAACCTAAAAATTCAAACTGTTCCTGCAAACGAATGCTTCAACGTAGGAGAATGAAACTTGAGCATCCAAGTGGGATTGGTGTACTGATCATTACTCGAAAGTATCATGAAGATTGGAAAAAAAAATATATGTTGAGATATCAGAAGACTCTAGTTTTGGGAAGTTTGGCAAACCCTTTCAATAAAAGTGTTATTCGCCAGTCCCTGCATTAGGCTACATCAAGAGGAAACAAACCTTAGATATACAACGTAGAACTACAGTATTTTTTCAAGTTTCAAGAAGCTAGCACAAACCGTGTTTGATTTAGAGTTCTAGCTGCATCTGTCAATATAGGAGAAAACAGAGTGAAACCTAGAAATTCAAACTGTTACTGCAAACGAATGCATCAACCTAGGAGAACGAAACTTGGGCATCCAACATTGATCGGTGTACTGCTCATTACTTGAAAGTATCATTAAGGTCGGAAAAAAAATATGTGTTGAGATTTCAGGAGACTCTAGTTTTTTGGCAGCCTAACAACGCCTTTCATTGAAAGTGTTATTCGCCAGTCTGTGCTGAAGGCTACATCAAGAGGAAACAAACCTTAGGGATAGAATGTAGAACTACTTTATTGTGTCAAGTTTCAAGAAGCTAGCCCAAACCGTGTATGATTTAGAGTTTGAACTACATTTGTCAATATAGGAGAAAACAGAGTGAAACCTAAAAATTCAAACTGTTACTGCAAACGAATGCTTCAAGGTAGGAGAATGAAACTTGAGCATCCAAGTGGGAGTGGTGTGCTGATCATTACTTGAAAGTGTCATGAAGATTGGATGAAAAAATATATGTTGAGATTTCAGAAGACTCTAGTTTTTGGAAGTTTGGCAACCCCTTTCAATAAAAGTGTTATTCGCCAGTCCCTGCATTAGGCTACATGAAGAGGAAACAAACCTTAGAGATAGAACGTAGAACTACAGTATTTTGTCACGATTCAAGAAGCTAGCACAAACCGTGTTTGATTTAGAGTTCGACCTGCATTTGTCAATATAGGACAAAACAGAGTGAAACCTAAAAATTCAAACTGTTCCTGCAAACGAATGCTTCAACCTAGGAGAACGAAACTTGGGCATCCAATTTTAATTGGTGCACTGCTCATTACTTGAAAGTATCATGAAGGTCGGAAGAAAAAATATATGATGAGATTTCAGGAGACTGTAGTTTTTTGGCAGCCTAACAACGCCTTTCATTGAATGTGTTATTCGCCAGTCTCTGCTTAAGGCTACATCAAGAGGAAACAAACCTTAGGGATAGAACGTAGAACTACTTTATTGTGTCATGTTTCAAGTAGCTAGCACAAACCGTGTTTGATTTAAAGTTCTAACTGCATCTGTCAATATAGGAGAAAACAGAGTGAAACCTAAAAATTCAAACTGTTCCTGCAAACGAATGCTTCAACCTAGAAGAACAAAACTTGGGCATCCAAGTGAGAATGGTGTACTGATCATTACTTGAATGTATCATGAAGATTGGATGAAAAAATATATGTTGAGATTTCAGAAGACTCTAGTTTTTGGAAGTTTGGCAACCCCTTTCAATACAAGTGTTATTCGCCAGTCCCTGCATTAGGCTACATCAAGAGGAAACAAACCTTAGAGATAGAACGTAGAACTACTTTATTGTGTCAAGTTTCAAGAAGCTAGCACAAACCGTGTTTGATTTAGAGTTCTAGCTGCATCTGTCAATATAGGAGAAAACAGAGTGAAACCTAGAAATTCAAACTGTTACTGCAAACGAATGCATCAACCTAGGAGAACGAAACTTGGGCATCCAACTTTGATCGGTGTACTGCTCATTACTTGAAAGTATCATTAAGGTCGGAAAAAAAATATGTGTTGAGATTTCAGGAGACTCTAGTTTTTTGGCAGCCTAACAACGCCTTTCATTGAAAGTGTTATTCGCCAGTCTGTGCTGAAGGCTACATCAAGAGGAAACAAACCTTAGGGATAGAATGTAGAACTACTTTATTGTGTCAAGTTTCAAGAAGCTAGCCCAAACCGTGTATGATTTAGAGTTTGAACTACATTTGTCAATATAGGAGAAAGCAGAGTGAAACCTAAAAATTCAAACTGTTCCTGCAAACGAATGCTTCAACGTAGGAGAATGAAACTTGAGCATCCAAGTGGGATTGGTGTACTGATCATTACTCGAAAGTATCATGAAGATTGGAAAAAAAAATATATGTTGAGATATCAGAAGACTCTAGTTTTGGGAAGTTTGGCAACCCCTTTCAATAAAAGTGTTATTCGCCAGTTTCTGCATTAGGCTACATCAAGAGGAAACAAACCTCAGAGATACAACGTAGAACTACAGTATTTTTTCATGTTTCAAGAAGCTAGCACAAACCGTGTTTGATTTAGAGTTCTAGCTGCATCTGTCAATATAGGAGAAAACAGAGTGAAACCTTGAAATTCAAACTGTTACTGCAAACGAATGCATCAACCTAGGAGAACGAAACTTGGGCATCCAAGTTTGATTGGTGTACTACTCATTACTTGAAAGTATCATTAAGGTCGGAAAAAAAATATGTGTTGAGATTTCAGGAGACTCTAGTTTTTTGGCAGCCTAACAACGCCTTTCATTGAATGTGTTATTCGCCAGTTTCTGCTTAAGGCTACATCAAGAGGAAACAAACTTTAGGGATAGAACGTAGAACTACTTTATTGTGTCATGTTTCAAGTAGCTAGCACAAACCATGTTTGATTTAAAGTTCTAACTGCATCTGTCAATATAGGAGAAAACAGAGTGAAACCTAAAAATTCAAACTGTTCCTGCAAACGAATGCTACAACCTAGAAGAACAAAACTTGGGCATCCAAGTGGGAATGGTGTACTGATCATTACTTGAATGTATCATGAAGATTGGATGAAAAAATATATGTTGAGATTTCAGGAGACTCTAGTTTTTTGAAAGTTTGGCAACCCCTTTCAATATAAGTGTTATTCGCCAGTCCCTGCTTTAGGCTACATCAAGATTAAACAAACCTTAGAGATAGAACATAGAACTACTTTATTGTGTCAACTTTCAAGAAGCTAGCACAAACCGTGTTTGATTTAGAGTTCTAGATGCATCTGTCAATATAGGAGAAAACAGAGTGAAACCTAGAAATTCAAACTGTTACTGCAAACGAATGCATCAACCTAGGAGAACGAAACTTGGGCATCCAAGTTTGATTGGTGTACTACTCATTACTTGAAAGTATCATTAAGGTCGGAAAAAAAATATGTGTTGAGATTTCAGGAGACTCTAGTTTTTTGGCAGCCTAACAACGCCTTTCATTGAAAGTGTTATTCGCCAGTCTGTGCTGAAGGCTACATCAAGAGGAAACAAACCTTAGGGATAGAATGTAGAACTACTTTATTGTGTCAAGTTTCAAGAAGCTAGCCCAAACCGTGTATGATTTAGAGTTTGAACTACATTTGTCAATATAGGAGAAAACAGAGTGAAACCTAAAAATTCAAACTGTTACTGCAAACGAATGCTTCAAGGTAGGAGAATGAAACTTGAGCATCCAAGTGGGAGTGGTGTACTGATCATTACTTGAAAGTGTCATGAAGATTGGATGAAAAAATATATGTTGAGATTTCAGAAGACTCTAGTTTTTGGAAGTTTGGCAACCCCTTTCAATAAAAGTGTTATTCGCCAGTCCCTGCATTAGGCTACATGAAGAGGAAACAAACCTTAGAGATAGAACGTAGAACTACAGTATTTTGTCACGATTCAAGAAGCTAGCACAAACCGTGTTTGATTTAGAGTTCGACCTGCATCTGTCAATATAGGACAAAACAGAGTGAAACCTAAAAATTCAAACTGTTCCTGCAAACGAATGCTTCAACCTAGGAGAACGAAACTTGGGCATCCAATTTTAATTGGTGCACTGCTCATTACTTGAAAGTATCATGAAGGTCGGAAGAAAAAATATATGATGAGATTTCAGGAGACTGTAGTTTTTTGGCAGCCTAACAACGCCTTTCATTGAATGTGTTATTCGCCAGTCTCTGCTTAAGGCTACATCAAGAGGAAACAAACCTTAGGGATAGAACGTAGAACTACTTTATTGTGTCATGTTTCAAGTAGCTAGCACAAACCGTGTTTGATTTAAAGTTCTAACTGCATCTGTCAATATAGGAGAAAACAGAGTGAAACCTAAAAATTCAAACTGTTCCTGCAAACGAATGCTTCAACCTAGAAGAACAAAACTTGGGCATCCAAGTGAGAATGGTGTACTGATCATTACTTGAATGTATCATGAAGATTGGATGAAAAAATATATGTTGAGATTTCAGAAGACTCTAGTTTTTGGAAGTTTGGCAACCCCTTTCAATACAAGTGTTATTTGCCAGTCCCTGCATTAGGCTACATCAAGAGGAAACAAACCTTAGAGATAGAACGTAGAACTACTTTATTGTGTCAAGTTTCAAGAAGCTAGCACAAACCGTGTTTGATTTAGAGTTCTAGCTGCATCTGTCAATATAGGAGAAAACAGAGTGAAACCTAGAAATTCAAACTGTTAATGCAAACGAATGCATCAACCTAGGAGAACGAAACTTGGGCATCCAACATTGATCGGTGTACTGCTCATTACTTGAAAGTATCATTAAGGTCGGAAAAAAAATATGTGTTGAGATTTCAGGAGACTCTAGTTTTTTGGCAGCCTAACAACGCCTTTCATTGAAAGTGTTATTCGCCAGTCTGTGCTGAAGGCTACATCAAGAGGAAACAAACCTTAGGGATAGAATGTAGAACTACTTTATTGTGTCAAGTTTCAAGAAGCTAGCCCAAAACGGGTATGATTTAGAGTTTGAACTACATTTGTCAATATAGGAGAAAACAGAGTGAAACCTAAAAATTCAAACTGTTCCTGCAAACGAATGCTTCAACGTAGGAGAATGAAACTTGAGCATCCAAGTGGGATTGGTGTACTGATCATTACTCGAAAGTATCATGAAGATTGGAAAAAAAAAATATATGTTGAGATATCAGAAGACTCTAGTTTTGGGAAGTTTGGCAACCCCTTTCAATAAAAGTGTTATTCGCCAGTCCCTGCATTAGGCTACATCAAGAGGAAACAAACCTTAGAGATACAACGTAGAACTACAGTATTTTTTCAAGTTTCAAGAAGCTAGCACAAACCGTATTTGATTTAGAGTTCTAGCAGCATCTGTCAATATAGGAGAAAACAGAGTGAAACCTAGAAATTCAAACTGCTACTGCAAACGAATGCATCAACCTAGGAGAACGAAACTTGGGCATCCAAGTTGGATTGGTGTACTACTCATTACTTGAAAGTATCATTAAGGTCGGAAAAAAAATATGTGTTGAGATTTCAGGAGACTCTAGTTTTTTGGCAGCCTAACAACGCCTTTCATTGAATGTGTTATTCGCCAGTTTCTGCTTAAGGCTACATCAAGAGGAAACAAACCTTAGGGATAGAACGTAGAACTACTTTATTGTGTCATGTTTCAAGTAGCTAGCACAAATCGTGTTTGATTTAAAGTTCTAACTGCATCTGTCAATATAGGAGAAAACAGAGTGAAACCTAAAAATTCAAACTGTTCCTGCAAACGAATGCTTCAACCTAGAAGAACACAACTGGGGCATCCAAGTGGGAATGGTGTACTGATCATTACTTGAATGTATCATGAAGATTGGATGAAAAAATATATGTTGAGATTTCAGGAGACTCTAGTTTTTTGAAAGTTTGGCAACCCCTTTCAATATAAGTGTTATTCGCCAGTCCCTGCATTAGGCTACATCAAGAGGAAACAAACCTTAGAGATAGAACGTAGAACTACTTTATTGTGTCAAGTTTCAAGAAGCTAGCACAAACAGTGTTTGATTTAGAGTTCTAGTTGCATCTGTCAATATAGGAGAAAACGGAGTGAAACCTAGAAATTCAAACTCTTACTGCAAAAGAATGCATCAACCTAGGAGAACGAAACTTGAGCATCCAAGTTTGATTGGTGTACTGCTCATTACTTGAAAGTATCATTAAGGTCGGAAAAAAATATGTGGTGAGATTTCAGGAGACTCTAGTTTTTTGGCAGCCTAACAACGCCTTTCATTGAATGTGTTATTCGCCAGTCTCTGCTTAAGGCTACATCAAGAGGAAACAAACCTTAGGGATAGAACGTAGAACTACTTTATTGTGTCATGTTTCAAGTAGCTAGCACAAACCGTGTTTGATTTAAAGTTCTAACTGCATCTGTCAATATAGGAGAAAACAGAGTGAAACCTAAAAATTCAAACTGTTCCTGCAAACGAATGCTTCAACCTAGAAGAACAAAACTTGGGCATCCAAGTGGGAATGGTGTACTGATCATTACTTGAATGTATCATGAAGATTGGATGAAAAAATATATGTTGAGATTTCAGGAGACTCTAGTTTTTTGAAAGTTTGGCAACCCCTTTCAATATAAGTGTTATTCGCCAGTCCCTGCTTTAGGCTACATCAAGATTAAACAAACCTTAGAGATAGAACATAGAACTACTTTATTGTGTCAACTTTCAAGAAGCTAGCACAAACCGTGTTTGATTTAGAGTTCTAGCTGCATCTGTCAATATAGGAGAAAACAGACTGAAACCTAAAAATTCAAACTGTTCCTGAAAACGAATGCATCAACCTAGGAGAACGAAACTTGGGCATCCAAGTTTGATTGGTGTACTACTCATTACTTGAAAGTATCATTAAGGTCGGAAAAAAAATATGTGTTGAGATTTCAGGAGACTCTAGTTTTTTGGCAGCCTAACAACGCCTTTCATTGAAAGTGTTATTCGCCAGTCTGTGCTGAAGGCTACATCAAGAGGAAACAAACCTTAGGGATAGAATGTAGAACTACTTTATTGTGTCAAGTTTCAAGAAGCTAGCCCAAACCGTGTATGATTTAGAGTTTGAACTACATTTGTCAATATAGGAGAAAACAGAGTGAAACCTAAAAATTCAAACTGTTACTGCAAACGAACGCTTCAAGGTAGGAGAATGAAACTTGAGCATCCAAGTGGGAGTGGTGTACTGATCATTACTTGAAAGTGTCATGAAGATTGGATGAAAAAATATATGTGGAGATTTCAGAAGACTCTAGTTTTTGGAAGTTTGGCAACCCCTTTCAATAAAAGTGTTATTCGCCAGTCCCTGCATTAGGCTACATGAAGAGGAAACAAACCTTAGAGATAGAACGTAGAACTACAGTATTTTGTCACGATTCAAGAAGCTAGCACAAACCGTGTTTGATTTAGAGTTCGACCCGCATCTGTCAATATAGGACAAAACAGAGTGAAACCTAAAAATTCAAACTGTTCCTGCAAACGAATGCTTCAACCTAGGAGAACGAAACTTGGGCATCCAATTTTAATTGGTGCACTGCTCATTACTTGAAAGTATCATGAAGGTC
The DNA here is from genome assembly GCF_048772815.1 of Callospermophilus lateralis. Lineage (NCBI taxonomy): Eukaryota > Metazoa > Chordata > Mammalia > Rodentia > Sciuridae > Callospermophilus > Callospermophilus lateralis. The sequence continues at coordinate 16,599 of NW_027513985.1, read as the reverse complement.
GGAAGAAAAAATATATGATGAGATTTCAGGAGACTGTAGTTTTTTGGCAGCCTAACAACGCCTTTCATTGAATGTGTTATTCGCCAGTCTCTCCTTAAGGCTACATCAAGAGGAAACAAACCTTAGGGATAGAACGTAGAACTACTTTATTGTGTCATGTTTCAAGTAGCTAGCACAAACCGTGTTTGATTTAAAGTTCTAACTGCATCTGTCAATATAGGAGAAAACAGAGTGAAACCTAAAAATTCAAACTGTTCCTGCAAACGAATGCTTCAACCTAGAAGAACAAAACTTGGGCATCCAAGTGAGAATGGTGTACTGATCATTACTTGAATGTATCATGAAGATTGGATGAAAAAATATATGTTGAGATTTCAGAAGACTCTAGTTTTTGGAAGTTTGGCAACCCCTTTCAATACAAGTGTTATTCGCCAGTCCCTGCATTAGGCTACATCAAGAGGAAACAAACCTTAGAGATAGAACGTAGAACTACTTTATTGTGTCAAGTTTCAAGAAGCTAGCACAAACCGTGTTTGATTTAGAGTTCTAGCTGCATCTGTCAATATAGGAGAAAACAGAGTGAAACCTAGAAATTCAAACTGTTACTGCAAACGAATGCATCAACCTAGGAGAACGAAACTTGGGCATCCAACTTTGATCGGTGTACTGCTCATTACTTGAAAGTATCATTAAGGTCGGAAAAAAAATATGTGTTGAGATTTCAGGAGACTCTAGTTTTTTGGCAGCCTAACAACGCCTTTCATTGAAAGTGTTATTCGCCAGTCTGTGCTGAAGGCTACATCAAGAGGAAACAAACCTTAGGGATAGAATGTAGAACTACTTTATTGTGTCAAGTTTCAAGAAGCTAGCCCAAACCGTGTATGATTTAGAGTTTGAACTACATTTGTCAATATAGGAGAAAACAGAGTGAAACCTAAAAATTCAAACTGTTCCTGCAAACGAATGCTTCAACGTAGGAGAATGAAACTTGAGCATCCAAGTGGGATTGGTGTACTGATCATTACTCGAAAGTATCATGAAGATTGGAAAAAAAATATATGTTGAGATATCAGAAGACTCTAGTTTTGGGAAGTTTGGCAACCCCTTTCAATAAAAGTGTTATTCGCCAGTCCCTGCATTAGGCTACATCAAGAGGAAACAAACCTTAGAGATACAACGTAGAACTACAGTATTTTTTCAAGTTTCAAGAAGCTAGCACAAAACGTGTTTGATTTAGAGTTCTAGCTGCATCTGTCAATATAGAAGAAAACAGAGTGAAACCTAGAAATTCAAACTGTACTGCAAACGAATGCATCAACCTAGGAGAACGAAACTTGGGCATCCAAGTTTGATTGGTGTACTACTCATTACTTGAAAGTATCATTAAGGTCGGAAAAAAAATATGTGTTGAGATTTCAGGAGACTCTAGTTTTTTGGCAGCCTAACAACGCCTTTCATTGAATGTGTTATTCGCCAGTTTCTGCTTAAGGCTACATCAAGAGGAAACCAACCTTAGGGATAGAACGTAGAACTACTTTATTGTGTCATGTTTCAAGTAGCTAGCACAAACCGTGTTTGATTTAAAGTTCTAACTGCATCTGTCAATATAGGAGAAAACAGAGTGAAACCTAAAAATTCAAACTGTTCCTGCAAACGAATGGTTCAACCTAGAAGAACAAAACTTGGGCATCCAAGTGGGAATGGTGTACTGATCATTACTTGAATGTATCATGAAGATTGGATGAAAAAATATATGTTGAGATTTCAGGAGACTCTAGTTTTTTGAAAGTTTGGCAACCCCTTTCAATATAAGTGTTATTCGCCAGTCAATGCATTAGGCTACATCAAGAGGAAACAAACCTTAGAGATAGAACGTAGAACTACTTTATTGTGTCAAGTTTCAAGAAGCTAGCACAAACCGTGTTTGATTTAGAGTTCTAGTTGCATCTGTCAATATAGGAGAAAACAGAGTGAAACCTAGAAATTCAAACTCTTACTGCAAAAGAATGCATCAACCTAGGAGAACGAAACTTGAGCATCCAAGTTTGATTGGTGTACTGCTCATTACTTGAAAGTATCATTAAGGTCGGAAAAAAATATGTGTTGAGATTTCAGGAGACTCTAGTTTTTTGGCAGCCTAACAACGCCTTTCATTGAATGTGTTATTCGCCAGTCTCTGCTTAAGGCTACATCAAGAGGAAACAAACCTTAGGGATAGAACGTAGAACTACTTTATTGTGTCATGTTTCAAGTAGCTAGCACAAACCGTGTTTGATTTAAAGTTCTAACTGCATCTGTCAATATAGGAGAAAACAGAGTGAAACCTAAAAATTCAAACTGTTCCTGCAAACGAATGGTTCAACCTAGAAGAACAAAACTTGGGCATCCAAGTGGGAATGGTGTACTGATCATTACTTGAATGTATCATGAAGATTGGATGAAAAAATATATGTTGAGATTTCAGGAGACTCTAGTTTTTTGAAAGTTTGGCAACCCCTTTCAATATAAGTGTTATTCGCCAGTCCCTGCTTTAGGCTACATCAAGATTAAACAAACCTTAGAGATAGAACATAGAACTACTTTATTGTGTCAACTTTCAAGAAGCTAGCACAAACCGTGTTTGATTTAGAGTTCTAGCTGCATCTGTCAATATAGGAGAAAACAGAGTGAAACCTAAATATTCAAACTGTTCCTGAAAACGAATGCATCAACCTAGGAGAACGAAACTTGGGCATCCAAGTTTGATTGGTGTACTACTCATTACTTGAAAGTATCATTAAGGTCGGAAAAAAAATATGTGTTGAGATTTCAGGAGACTCTAGTTTTTTGGCAGCCTACAACGCCTTTCATTGAAAGTGTTATTCGCCAGTCTGTGCTGAAGGCTACATCAAGAGGAAACAAACCTTAGGGATAGAATGTAGAACTACTTTATTGTGTCAAGTTTCAAGAAGCTAGCCCAAACCGTGTATGATTTAGAGTTTGAACTACATTTGTCAATATAGGAGAAAACAGAGTGAAACCTAAAAATTCAAACTGTTACTGCAAACGAATGCTTCAAGGTAGGAGAATGAAACTTGAGCATCCAAGTGGGAGTGGTGTACTGATCATTACTTGAAAGTGTCATGAAGATTGGATGAAAAAATATATGTTGAGATTTCAGAAGACTCTAGTTTTTGGAAGTTTGGCAACCCCTTTCAATAAAAGTGTTATTCGCCAGTCCCTGCATTAGGCTACATGAAGAGGAAACAAACCTTAGGGATAGAACGTAGAACTACAGTATTTTGTCACGATTCAAGAAGCTAGCACAAACCGTGTTTGATTTAGAGTTCGACCTGCATCTGTCAATATAGGACAAAACAGAGTGATACCTAAAAATTCAAACTGTTCCTGCAAACGAATGCTTCAACCTAGGAGAACGAAACTTGGGCATCCAATTTTAATTGGTGCACTGCTCATTACTTGAACGTATCATGAAGGTCGGAAAAAAAAATATATGATGAGATTTCAGGAGACTGTAGTGTTTTGGCAGCCTAACAACGCCTTTCATTGAATGTGTTATTCGCCAGTCTCTGCTTAAGGCTACATCAAGAGGAAACAAACCTTAGGGATAGAACGTAGAACTACTTTATTGTGTCATGTTTCAAGTAGCTAGCACAAACCGTGTTTGATTTAAAGTTCTAACTGCATCTGTCAATATAGGAGAAAACAGAGTGAAACCTAAAAATTCAAACTGTTCCTGCAAACGAATGCTTCAACCTAGAAGAACAAAACTTGGGCATCCAAGTGAGAATGGTGTACTGATCATTACTTGAATGTATCATGAAGATTGGATGAAAAAATATATGTTGAGATTTCAGGAGACTCTAGTTTTTGGAAGTTTGGCAACCCCTTTCAATACAAGTGTTATTCGCCAGTCCCTGCATTAGGCTACATCAAGAGGAAACAAACCTTAGAGATAGAACGTAGAACTACTTTATTGTGTCAAGTTTCAAGAAGCTAGCACAAACCGTGTTTGATTTAGAGTTCTACCTGCATCTGTCAATATAGGAGAAAACAGAGTGAAACCTAGAAATTCAAACTGTTACTGGAAACGAATGCATCAACCTAGGAGAACGAAACTTGGGCATCCAACTTTGATCGGTGTACTGCTCATTACTTGAAAGTATCATTAAGGTCGGAAAAAAAATATGTGTTGAGATTTCAGGAGACTCTAGTTTTTTGGCAGCCTAACAACGCCTTTCATTGAAAGTGTTATTCGCCAGTCTGTGCTGAAGGCTACATCAAGAGGAAACAAACCTTAGGGATAGAATGTAGAACTACTTTATTGTGTCAAGTTTCAAGAAGCTAGCCCAAACCGTGTATGATTTAGAGTTTGAACTACATTTGTCAATATAGGAGAAAACAGAGTGAAACCTAAAAATTCAAACTGTTCCTGCAAACGAATGCTTCAACGTAGGAGAATGAAACTTGAGCATCCAAGTGGGATTGGTGTACTGATCATTACTCGAAAGTATCATGAAGATTGGAAAAAAAAATATATGTTGAGATATCAGAAGACTCTAGTTTTGGGAAGTTTGGCAACCCCTTTCAATAAAAGTGTTATTCGCCAGTCCCTGCATTAGGCTACATCAAGAGGAAACAAACCTTAGAGATACAACGTAGAACTACAGTATTTTTCAAGTTTCAAGAAGCTAGCACAAACCGTGTTTGATTTAGAGTTCTAGCTGCATCTGTCAATATAGGAGAAAACAGAGTGAAACCTAGAAATTCAAACTGTTACTGCAAACGAATGCATCAACCTAGGAGAACGAAACTTGGGCAACCAAGTTTGATTGGTGTACTACTCATTACTTGAAAGTATCATTAAGGTCGGAAAAAAAATATGTGTTGAGATTTCAGGAGACTCTAGTTTTTTGGCAGCCTAACAACGCCTTTCATTGAATGTGTTATTCGCCAGTTTCTGCTTAAGGCTACATCAAGAGGAAACCAACCTTAGGGATAGAACGTAGAACTACTTTATTGTGTCATGTTTCCAGTAGCTAGCACAAACCGTGTTTGATTTAAAGTTCTAACTGCATCTGTCAATATAGGAGAAAACAGAGTGAAACCTAAAAATTCAAACTGTTCCTGCAAACGAATGCTTCAACCTAGAAGAACAAAACTTGGGCATCCAAGTGAGAATGGTGTACTGATCATTACTTGAATGTATCATGAAGATTGGATGAAAAAATATATGTTGAGATTTCAGGAGACTCTAGTTTTTTGAAAGTTTGGCAACCCCTTTCAATATAAGTGTTATTCGCCAGTCCCTGCATTAGGCTACATCAAGAGGAAACAAACCTTAGAGATAGAACGTAGAACTACTTTATTTTGTCACGTTTCAAGAAGCTAGCACAAACCGTGTTTGATTTAGAGTTCTAGTTGCATCTGTCAATATAGGAGAAAACAGAGTGAAACCTAGAAATTCAAACTCTTACTGCAAAAGAATGCATCAACCTAGGAGAACGAAACTTGAGCATCCAAGTTTGATTGGTGTACTGCTCATTACTTGAAAGTATCATTAAGGTCGGAAAAAAATATGTGTTGAGATTTCAGGAGACTCTAGTTTTTTGGCAGCCTAACAACGCCTTTCATTGAATGTGTTATTCGCCAGTCTCTGCTTAAGGCTACATCAAGAGGAAACAAACCTTAGGGATAGAACGTAGAACTACTTTATTGTGTCATGTTTCAAGTAGCTAGCACAAACCGTGTTTGATTTAGAGTTTGAACTACATTTGTCAATATAGGAGAAAACAGAGAGAAACCTAAAAATTCAAACTGTTACTGCAAACGAATGCTTCAAGGTAGGAGAATGAAACTTGAGCATCCAAGTGGGAGTGGTGTACTGATCATTACTTGAATGTATCATGAAGATTGGATGAAAAAATATATGTTGAGATTTCAGGAGACTCTAGATTTTTGAAAGTTTGGCAACCCCTTTCAATATAAGTGTTATTCGCCAGTCCCTGCTTTAGGCTACATCAAGATTAAACAAACCTTAGAGATAGAACATAGAACTACTTTATTGTGTCAACTTTCAAGAAGCTAGCACAAACCGTGTTTGATTTAGAGTTCTAGCTGCATCTGTCAATATAGGAGAAAACAGAGTGAAACCTAAATATTCAAACTGTTCCTGAAAACGAATGCATCAACCTAGGAGAACGAAACTTGGGCATCCAAGTTTGATTGGTGTACTACTCATTACTTGAAAGTATCATTAAGGTCGGAAAAAAAATATGTGTTGAGATTTCAGGAGACTCTAGTTTTTTGGCAGCCTACAACGCCTTTCATTGAAAGTGTTATTCGCCAGTCTGTGCTGAAGGCTACATCAAGAGGAAACAAACCTTAGGGATAGAATGTAGAACTACTTTATTGTGTCAAGTTTCAAGAAGCTAGCCCAAACCGTGTATGATTTAGAGTTTGAACTACATTTGTCAATATAGGAGAAAACAGAGTGAAACCTAAAAATTCAAACTGTTACTGCAAACGAATGCTTCAAGGTAGGAGAATGAAACTTGAGCATCCAAGTGGGAGTGGTGTACTGATCATTACTTGAAAGTGTCATGAAGATTGGATGAAAAAATATATGTTGAGATTTCAGAAGACTCTAGTTTTTGGAAGTTTGGCAACCCCTTTCAATAAAAGTGTTATTCGCCAGTCCCTGCATTAGGCTACATGAAGAGGAAACAAACCTTAGGGATAGAACGTAGAACTACAGTATTTTGTCACGATTCAAGAAGCTAGCACAAACCGTGTTTGATTTAGAGTTCGACCTGCATCTGTCAATATAGGACAAAACAGAGTGATACCTAAAAATTCAAACTGTTCCTGCAAACGAATGCTTCAACCTAGGAGAACGAAACTTGGGCATCCAATTTTAATTGGTGCACTGCTCATTACTTGAACGTATCATGAAGGTCGGAAAAAAAAATATATGATGAGATTTCAGGAGACTGTAGTGTTTTGGCAGCCTAACAACGCCTTTCATTGAATGTGTTATTCGCCAGTCTCTGCTTAAGGCTACATCAAGAGGAAACAAACCTTAGGGATAGAACGTAGAACTACTTTATTGTGTCATGTTTCAAGTAGCTAGCACAAACCGTGTTTGATTTAAAGTTCTAACTGCATCTGTCAATATAGGAGAAAACAGAGTGAAACCTAAAAATTCAAACTGTTCCTGCAAACGAATGCTTCAACCTAGAAGAACAAAACTTGGGCATCCAAGTGAGAATGGTGTACTGATCATTACTTGAATGTATCATGAAGATTGGATGAAAAAATATATGTTGAGATTTCAGGAGACTCTAGTTTTTGGAAGTTTGGCAACCCCTTTCAATACAAGTGTTATTCGCCAGTCCCTGCATTAGGCTACATCAAGAGGAAACAAACCTTAGAGATAGAACGTAGAACTACTTTATTGTGTCAAGTTTCAAGAAGCTAGCACAAACCGTGTTTGATTTAGAGTTCTACCTGCATCTGTCAATATAGGAGAAAACAGAGTGAAACCTAGAAATTCAAACTGTTACTGGAAACGAATGCATCAACCTAGGAGAACGAAACTTGGGCATCCAACTTTGATCGGTGCACTGCTCATTACTTGAAAGTATCATTAAGGTCGGAAAAAAAATATGTGTTGAGATTTCAGGAGACTCTAGTTTTTTGGCAGCCTAACAACGCCTTTCATTGAAAGTGTTATTCGCCAGTCTGTGCTGAAGGCTACATCAAGAGGAAACAAACCTTAGGGATAGAATGTAGAACTACTTTATTGTGTCAAGTTTCAAGAAGCTAGCCCAAACCGTGTATGATTTAGAGTTTGAACTACATTTGTCAATATAGGAGAAAACAGAGTGAAACCTAAAAATTCAAACTGTTCCTGCAAACGAATGCTTCAACGTAGGAGAATGAAACTTGAGCATCCAAGTGGGATTGGTGTACTGATCATTACTCGAAAGTATCATGAAGATTGGAAAAAAAAATATATGTTGAGATATCAGAAGACTCTAGTTTTGGGAAGTTTGGCAACCCCTTTCAATAAAAGTGTTATTCGCCAGTCCCTGCATTAGGCTACATCAAGAGGAAACAAACCTTAGAGATACAACGTAGAACTACAGTATTTTTCAAGTTTCAAGAAGCTAGCACAAACCGTGTTTGATTTAGAGTTCTAGCTGCATCTGTCAATATAGGAGAAAACAGAGTGAAACCTAGAAATTCAAACTGTTACTGCAAACGAATGCATCAACCTAGGAGAACGAAACTTGGGCATCCAACTTTGATCGGTGTACTGCTCATTACTTGAAAGTATCATTAAGGTCGGAAAAAAAATATGTGTTGAGATTTCAGGAGACTCTAGTCTTTTGGCAGCCTAACAACGCCTTTCATTGAAAGTGTTATTCGCCAGTCTGTGCTGAAGGCTACATCAAGAGGAAACAAACCTTAGGGATAGAATGTAGAACTACTTTATTGTGTCATGTTTCAAGTAGCTAGCACAAACCGTGTTTGATTTAAAGTTCTAACTGCATCTGTCAATATAGGAGAAAACAGAGTGAAACCTAAAAATTCAAACTGTTCCTGCAAACGAATGGTTCAACCTAGAAGAACAAAACTTGGGCATCCAAGTGGGAATGGTGTACTGATCATTACTTGAATGTATCATGAAGATTGGATGAAAAAATATATGTTGAGATTTCAGGAGACTCTAGTTTTTTGAAAGTTTGGCAACCCCTTTCAATATAAGTGTTATTCGCCAGTCCCTGCTTTAGGCTACATCAAGATTAAACAAACCTTAGAGATAGAACATAGAACTACTTTATTGTGTCAACTTTCAAGAAGCTAGCACAAACCGTGTTTGATTTAGAGTTCTAGCTGCATCTGTCAATATAGGAGAAAACAGAGTGAAACCTAAAAATTCAAACTGTTCCTGAAAACGAATGCATCAACCTAGGAGAACGAAACTTGGGCATCCAAGTTTGATTGGTGTACTACTCATTACTTGAAAGTATCATTAAGGTCGGAAAAAAAATATGTGTTGAGATTTCAGGAGACTCTAGTTTTTTGGCAGCCTAACAACGCCTTTCATTGAAAGTGTTATTCGCCAGTCTGTGCTGAAGGCTACATCAAGAGGAAACAAACTTTAGGGATAGAATGTAGAACTACTTTATTGTGTCAAGTTTCTAGAAGCTAGCCCAAACCGTGTATGATTTAGAGTTTGAACTACATTTGTCAATATAGGAGAAAACAGAGTGAAACCTAAAAATTTAAACTGTTACTGCAAACGAATGCTTCAAGGTAGGAGAATGAAACTTGAGCATCCAAGTGGGAGTGGTGTACTGATCATTACTTGAAAGTGTCATGAAGATTGGATGAAAAAATATATGTTGAGATATCAGAAGACTCTAGTTTTTGGAAGTTTGGCAACCCCTTTCAATAAAAGTGTTATTCGCCAGTCCCTGCATTAGGCTACATGAAGAGGAAACAAACCTTAGAGATAGAACGTAGAACTACAGTATTTTGTCACGATTCAAGAAGCTAGCACAAACCGTGTTTGATTTAGAGTTCGACCTGCATCTGTCAATATACGACAAAACAGAGTGAAACCTAAAAATTCAAACTGTTCCTGCAAACGAATGCTTCAACCTAGGAGAACGAAACTTGGGCATCCAATTTTAATTGGTGCACTGCTCATTGCTTGAAAGTATCATTAAGGTCTGAAGAAAAAATATATGATGAGATTTCAGGAGACTGTAGTTTTTTGGCAGCCTAACAACGCCTTTCATTGAATGTGTTATTCGCCAGTCTCTGCTTAAGGCTACATCAAGAGGAAACAAACCTTAGGGATAGAACGTAGAACTACTTTATTGTGTCATGTTTCAAGTAGCTAGCACAAACCGTGCTTGATTTAAAGTTCTAACTGCATCTGTCAATATAGGAGAAAACAGAGTGAAACCTAAAAATTCAAACTGTTCCTGCAAATGAATGCTTCAACCTAGAAGAACAAAACATGGGCATCCAAGTGAGAATGGTGTACTGATCATTACTTGAATGTATCATGAAGAGTGGATGAAAAAATATATGATGAGATTTCAGAAGACTCTAGTTTTTGGAAGTTTGGCAACCCCTTTCAATACAAGTGTTATTCGCCAGTCCCTGCATTAGGCTACATCAAGAGGAAACAAACCTTAGATATAGAACATAGAACTACTTTATTGTGTCAAGTTTCAAGAAGCTAGCACAAACCGTGTTTGATTTAGAGTTCTAGCTGCATCTGTCAATATAGGAGAAAACAGAGTGAAACCTAGAAATTCAAACTGTTACTGCAAACGAATGCATCAACCTAGGAGAACGAAAATTGGGCATCCAACATTGATCGGTGTACTGCTCATTACTTGAAAGTATCATTAAGGTCGGAAAAAAAATATGTGTTGAGATTTCAGGAGACTCAATTTTTTTGGCAGCCTAACAACGCCTTTCATTGAAAGTGTTATTCGCCAGTGTGTGCTGAAGGCTACATCAAGAGGAAACAAACCTTAGGGATAGAATGTAGAACTACTTTATTGTGTCAAGTTTCAAGAAGCTAGCCCAAACCGTGTATGATTTAGAGTTTGAACTACATTTGTCAATATAGGAGAAAACAGAGTGAATCCTAAAAATTCAAACTGTTCCTGCAAACGAATGCTTCAACGTAGGAGAATGAAACTTGAGCATCCAAGTGGGATTCGTGTACTGATCATTACTCGAAAGTATCATGAAGATTGGAAAAAAAAATATATGTTGAGATATCAGAAGACTCTAGTTTTGGGAAGTTTGGCAACCCCTTTCAATAAAAGTGTTATTCGCCAGTCCCTGCATTAGGCTACATCAAGAGGAAACAAACCTTAGAGATACAACGTAGAACTACAGTATTTTTTCAAGTTTCAAGAAGCTAGCATAAACCGTGTTTGATTTAGAGTTCTAGCTGCATCTGTCAATATAGGAGAAAACAGAGTGAAACCTAGAAATTCAAACTGTTACTGCAAACGAATGCATCAACCTAGGAGAACGAAACTTGGGCATCCAAGTTTGATTGGTGTACTACTCATTACTTGAAAGTATCATTAAGGTCGGAAAAAAAATATGTGTTGAGATTTCAGGAGACTCTAGTTTTTTGGCAGCCTAACAACGCCTTTCATTGAATGTGTTATTCGCCAGTTTCTGCTTAAGGCTACATCAAGAGGAAACAAACCTTAGGGATAGAACGTAGAACTACTTTATTGTGTCATGTTTCAAGTAGCTAGCACAAACCGTGTTTGATTTAAAGTTCTAACTGCATCTGTCAATATAGGAGAAAACAGAGTGAAACCTAAAAATCAAACTGTTCCTGCAAACGAATGCTTCAACCTAGAAGAACAAAACTTGGGCATCCAAGTGGGAATGGTGTACTGATCATTACTTGAATGTATCATGAAGATTGGATGAAAAAATATATGTTGAGATTTCAGGAGACTCTAGTTTTTTGAAAGTTTGGCAACCCCTTTCAATATAAGTGTTATTCGCCAGTCCCTGCATTAGGCTACATCAAGAGGAAACAAACCTTAGAGATAGAACGTAGAACTACTTTATTGTGTCAAGTTTCAAGAAGCTAGCACAAACAGTGTTTGATTTAGAGTTCTAGTTGCATCTGTCAATGTAGGAGAAAACAGAGTGAAACATAGAAATTCAAACTCTTACTGCAAATGAATGCATCAACCTAGGAGAACGAAACTTGAGCATCCAAGTTTCATTGGTGTACTGCTCATTACTTTAAAGTATCATTAAGGTCGGAAAAAAATATGTGTTGAGATTTCAGGAGACTCTAGTTTTTTGGCAGCCTAACAACGCCTTTCATTGAATGTGTTAATCGCCAGTCTCTGCTTAAGGCTACATCAAGAGGCAACAAACCTTAGGGATAGAACGTAGAACTACTTTATTGTGTCCTGTTTCAAGTAGCTAGCACAAACCGTGTTTGATTTAAAGTTCTAACAGCATCTGTCAATATAGGAGAAAACAGAGTGAAACCTAAAAATTCAAACTGTTCCTGCAAACGAATGCTTCAACCTAGAAGAACAAAACTTGGGCATCCAAGTGGGAATGGTGTACTGATCATTACTTGAATGTATCATGAAGATTGGATGAAAAAATATATGTTGAGATTTCAGGAGACTCTAGTTTTTTGAAAGTTTGGCAACCCCTTTCAATATAAGTGTTATTCGCCAGTCCCTGCTTTAGGCTACATCAAGATTAAACAAACCTTAGAGATGGAACATAGAACTACTTTATTGTGTCAACTTTCAAGAAGCTAGCACAAACCGTGTTTGATTTAGAGTTCTAGCTGCATCTGTCAATGTAGGAGAAAACAGAGTGAAACCTAGAAATTCAAACTGTTACTGCAAACGAATGCATCAACCTAGGAGAACGAAACTTGGGCATCCAAGTTTGATTGGTGTACTACTCATTACTTGAAAGTATCATTAAGGTCGGAAAAAAAATATGTGTTGAGATTTCAGGAGACTCTAGTTTTTTGGCAGCCTAACAACGCCTTTCATTGAAAGTGTTATTCGCCAGTCTGTGCTGAAGGCTACATCAAGAGGCAACAAACCTTAGGGATAGAATGTAGAACTACTTTATTGTGTCAAGTTTCAAGAAGCTAGCCCAAACCGTGTATGATTTAGAGTTTGAACTAAATTTGTCAATATAGGAGAAAACAGAGTGAAACCTAAAAATTCAAACTGTTCCTGCAAACGAATGCTTCAACGTAGGAGAATGAAACTTGAGCATCCAAGTGGGATTGGTGTACTGATCATTACTCGAAAGTATCATGAAGATTGGAAAAAAAAATATATGTTGAGATATCAGAAGACTCTAGTTTTGGGAAGTTTGGCAACCCCTTTCAATAAAAGTGTTATTCGCCAGTCCCTGCATTAGGCTACATCAAGAGGAAACAAACCTTAGAGATACAACGTAGAACTACAGTATTTTTTCAAGATTCAAGAAGCTAGCACAAACCGTGTTTGATTTAGAGTTCTAGCTGCATCTGTCAATATAGGAGAAAACAGAGTGAAACCTAGAAATTCAAACTGTTACTGCAAATGAATGCATCAACCTAGGAGAACGAAATTTGGGCATCCAAGTTTGATTGGTGTACTACTCATTACTTGAAAGTATCATTAAAGTCGGAAAAAAAATATGTGTTGAGATTTCAGGAGACTCTAGTTTTTTGGCAGCCTAACAACGCCTTTCATTGAAAGTGTTATTCGCCAGTCTGTGCTGAAGGCTACATCAAGAGGAAACAAACCTTAGGGATAGAATGTAGAACTACTTTATTGTGTCAAGTTTCAAGAAGCTAGCCCAAACCGTGTATGATTTAGAGTTTGAACTACATTTGTCAATATAGGAGAAAACAGAGTGAAACCTAAAAATTCAAACTGTTCCTGCAAACGAATGCTTCAACGTAGGAGAATGAAACTTGAGCATCCAAGTGGGATTGGTGTACTGATCATTACTCGAAAGTATCATGAAGATTGGAAAAAAAAATATATGTTGAGATATCAGAAGACTCTAGTTTTGGGAAGTTTGGCAACCCCTTTCAATTAAAGTGTTATTCGCCAGTCCCTGCATTAGGCTACATGAAGAGGAAACAAACCTTAGAGATAGAACGTAGAACTACAGTATTTTGTCACGATTCAAGAAGCTAGCACAAACCGTGTTTGATTTAGAGTTCGACCTGCATCTGTCAATATAGGACAAAACAGAGTGAAACCTAAAAATTCAAACTGTTCCTGCAAACGAATGCTTCAACCTAGGAGAACGAAACTTGGGCATCCAATTTTAATTGGTGCACTGCTCATTACTTGAAAGTATCATGAAGGTCGGAAGAAAAAATATATGATGAGATTTCAGGAGACTGTAGTTTTTTGGCAGCCTAACAACGCCTTTCATTGAATGTGTTATTCGCCAGTCTCTGCTTAAGGCTACATCAAGAGGAAACAAACCTTAGGGATAGAACGTAGAACTACTTTATTGTGTCATGTTTCAAGTAGCTAGCACAAACCGTGTTTGATTTAAAGTTCTAACTGCATCTGTCAATATAGGAGAAAACAGAGTGAAACCTAAAAATTCAAACTGTTCCTGCAAACGAATGCTTCAACCTAGAAGAACAAAACTTGGGCATCCAAGTGAGAATGGTGTACTGATCATTACTTGAATATATCATGAAGATTGGATGAAAAAATATATGTTGAGATTTCAGAAGACTCTAGTTTTTGGAAGTTTGGCAACCCCTTTCAATACAAGTGTTATTCGCCAGTCCCTGCATTAGGCTACATCAAGAGGAAACAAACCTTAGAGATAGAACGTAGAACTACTTTATTGTGTCAAGTTTCAAGAAGCTAGCACAAACCGTGTTTGATTTAGAGTTCTAGCTGCATCTGTCAATATAGGAGAAAACAGAGTGAAACCTAGAAATTCAAACTGTTACTGGAAATGAATGCATCAACCTAGGAGAACGAAACTTGGGCATCCAACTTTGATCGGTGTACTGCTCATTACTTGAAAGTATCATTAAGGTCGGAAAAAAAATATGTGTTGAGATTTCAGGAGACTCTAGTTTTTTGGCAGCCTAACAACGCCTTTCATTGAAAGTGTTATTCGCCAGTCTGTGCTGAAGGATACATCAAGAGGAAACAAACCTTAGGGATAGAATGTAGAACTACTTTATTGTGTCAAGTTTCAAGAAGCTAGCCCAAACCGTGTATGATTTAGAGTTTGAACTACATTTGTCAATATAGGAGAAAACAGAGTGAAACCTAAAAATTCAAACTGTTCCTGCAAACGAATGCTTCAACGTAGGAGAATGAAACTTGAGCATCCAAGTGGGATTGGTGTACTGATCATTACTCGAAAGTATCATGAAGATTGGAAAAAAAAATATATGTTGAGATATCAGAAGACTCTAGTTTTGGGAAGTTTGGCAACCCCTTTCAATAAAAGTGTTATTCGCCAGTCCCTGCATTAGGCTACATCAAGAGGAAACAAACCTTAGAGATACAACATAGAACTACAGTATTTTTTCAAGTTTCAAGAAGCTAGCACAAACCGTGTTTGATTTAGAGTTCTAGCTGCATCTGTCAATATAGGAGAAAACAGAGTGAAACCTAGAAATTCAAACTGTTATTGCAAACGAATGCATCAACCTAGGAGAACGAAACTTGGGCATCCAAGTTTGATTGGTGTACTACTCATTACTTGAAAGTATCATTAAGGTCGGAAAAAAAATATGTGTTGAGATTTCAGGAGACTCTAGTTTTTTGGCAGCCTAACAACGCCTTTCATTGAATGTGTTATTCGCCAGTTTCTGCTTAAGGCTACATCAAGAGGAAACAAACCTTAGGGATAGAACGTAGAACTACTTTATTGTGTCATGTTTCAAGTAGCTAGCACAAACCGTGTTTGATTTAAAGTTCTAACTGCATCTGTCAATATAGGAGAAAACAGAGTGAAACCTAAAAATTCAAACTGTTGCTGCAAACGAATGCTTCAACCTAGAAGAACAAAACTTGGGCATCCAAGTGGGAATGGTGTACTGATCATTACTTGAATGTATCATGAAGATTGGATGAAAAAATATATGTTGAGATTTCAGGAGACTCTAGTTTTTTGAAAGTTTGGCAACCCCTTTCAATATAAGTGTTATTCGCCAGTCCCTGCATTAGGCTACATCAAGAGGAAACAAACCTTAGAGATAGAACGTAGAACTACTTTATTGTGTCAAGTTTCAAGAAGCTAGCACAAACAGTGTTTGATTTAGAGTTCTAGTTGCATCTGTCAATATAGGAGAAAACAGAGTGAAACCTAGAAATTCAAACTCTTACTGCAAAAGAATGCATCAACCTAGGAGAACGAAACTTGAGCATCCAAGTTTGATTGGTGTACTGCTCATTACTTGAAAGTATCATTAAGGTCGGAAAAAAATATGTGTTGAGATTTCAGGAGACTCTAGTTTTTTGGCAGCCTAACAACGCCTTTCATTGAATGTGTTATTCGCCAGTCTCTGCTTAAGGCTACATCAAGAGGAAACAAACCTTAGGGATAGAACGTAGAACTACTTTATTGTGTCATGTTTCAAGTAGCTAGCACAAACCGTGTTTGATTTAAAGTTCTAACTGCATCTGTCAATATAGGAGAAAACAGAGTGAAACCTAAAAATTCAAACTGTTCCTGCAAACGAATGCTTCAACCTAGAAGAACAAAACTTGGGCATCCAAGTGGGAATGGTGTACTGATCATTACTTGAATGTATCATGAAGATTGTATGAAAAAATATATGTTGAGATTACAGGAGACTCTAGTTTTTTGAAAGTTTGGCAACCCCTTTCAATATAAGTGTTATTCGCCAGTCCCTGCTTTAGGCTACATCAAGATTAAACAAACCTTAGAGATAGAACATAGAACTACTTTATTGTGTCAACTTTCAAGAAGCTAGCACAAACCGTGTTTGATTTAGAGTTCTAGCTGCATCTGTCAATATAGGAGAAAACAGAGTGAAACCTA
>NW_027513984.1:0-109559 GCF_048772815.1 Callospermophilus lateralis | reverse complement strand
TGGATTTAGAGTTTCCAAATTCATCTATCTATATAGGAGAGAACAGAGGGAAAACTAAATATAAAAACTGCTACTGAGGATGAAGGCTTCAACCAAGAAGAACAAAACTTGGTGAGCCAAGTGGAATTTTGTACTGATCATTACCACCAAGTATCAACAAATTGGGTGAATAAATATTTGCTGGTATTTCTGAAACCCGTTATTTCTTGGAAGCTTGGCATCCCCTCTCAATGAAAGTGCTTTTCCATAGTCTGTGCCTAGTGCTCCTTGAAGATGAAACAAACCATAGAGACGAAACTGAGAACTTTTTTATTTTGTCAAGTTTCAAAGGACTACTACAAACCATGTTGGATTTAGATTTCCAAATTCATCTATCTGTATAGAACAGAACAGAGTGGAACCTAAATACAAAAACTGCTACTGTAGACGAACGCTTCAACCTAGAATAACAAAATTTGTTGATCCAAGTGGGATTTGTGTACTGATCATTACCACCACGTATCATCAAGTTTGGGAGAAAAAATATTTGCTGGTATTTCGGATACTTGTTCTTTCTTAGAAACTTGGCTACCCCTCTCAATGAAAGTGCCTTTCCACAGTCTGTGCCTAGGGCTACTTGAAGAGGAAACAAACCATGGAGACAAAATTCAGAACCCTTTTATTTTTTCCAGTTTCAAAGCGCTACTACAAACCATGTTGGATTTAGAATTCCAAATTCATCTATCTATATAGGAGAGAACAGAGTGAAACCGAAAAATGAAAAAGTGCTATTGTAAAGAACGCTTCATTCTAGAAGAACAAAATTTGGTGAGCCAACTGAGATTTGTGTACTTGTCATTACCACCACGTATCATCAAGATTTTGTGAAAAATATTTGCTGGTATTTCGTAAACACGTTATTTCTTAGAAGCTTGGCAAACCTCTCAATGAAAGTGCTTTTCCACAGTCTTTGCCTAGGGCTACTTGAATAGGAAACAAACCATAGAGACAAAACTGAGAACTCCTTTTTTTGTGAAGTTTCAAAGAGCTACTACAAACCATGTTGGATTTAGAGTTCCAAATTCATCAATCTATATAGGAGGAAACGGAGGAAAACCTAAATATAAAAAC
The DNA here is from genome assembly GCF_048772815.1 of Callospermophilus lateralis. Classification (NCBI taxonomy): domain Eukaryota; kingdom Metazoa; phylum Chordata; class Mammalia; order Rodentia; family Sciuridae; genus Callospermophilus; species Callospermophilus lateralis. The sequence goes on along the minus strand of NW_027513984.1, from coordinate 108,449 downwards.
TGCTACTGTAGACGAACTCTTCAACCTAGAAGAATAAAATTTGGTGAGCCAAGTGGGATTTGTGTACTGATCATTACCACCAAGTATCATCAAGATTGGGTGAAAAAATATTTGCTGGTATTTCGGAAACTCGTTATTTCTTGGAAGCTTCCCAACTCCTTTCAGTGAAAGTGCTTTTCCCAAGTCTGTGCCTAGGGCTACTTTAAGAGGAAACAAACCATAGAGCCAAAACTGAGAACTCATTTTTTTGTAAAGTTTCAAAGAGCTACTACAAACCATGTTTGATTTAGAGTTCCAAACTCATCTATCTATATAGGAGAAAACAGAGGGATACCTAAATATAAAAACTGCTACTGTAGACGAACGCTAAAACCAAGAAGAACAAAATTTGGTGATCCAAGAGAAATTTGTGTACTGATAATTACCACCACGTATCATCAAGATTGGTTGAAAAAAATATTTGCTGGTATTTCAGAAACTCGTAATTTCTTGGAAGCTTGGCAACCCCTTTCCATGAATGTGCTTTTCCACTGTCTCTGTTTAGGGCTACTTGAAGAGGAAACAAATCATAGAGACAAAACTGAGAACTACTTTTTTTTGGTCAAGATTCAAAGAGCTACTACAAACCATGTTGGATTCCGGGTTCCAAATTCATCTATCTATATAAAAGAGAAAAGAGTGAAACCTAAAAATTTAAACTGCTACTGTAAACGACCGCTTCAAACTAGAAGAACAAATTTGGTGAGTCAAGTGGGATTTGTGTACTGATCATTACTACCACGTATCATCTAGATTGGGTGAAAAAATATTTTCTGGTATTTCGGAAACTCGTTATTTCTTAGAAGCTTGGCAACCCCTCTCAAAGAAAGTGCTTTTGCACAGTCTTTGCCTAGGGTACTTGAAGAAAATAAAACCATAGAGACAAAACTGAGAATTGCTTTATTATGTCACGTTTCAAAGAGCTACTACAAACCATGTTGGATTTAGAGTTCCAAATTCATCTATCTATATAAGAGAGAACAGAGTGAAACCTAAATTTAAAACTGCTATTGTATCGAACGCTTCAACCTAGAAGAACAAAATTTGGTGAGCCAATTGGGATTTGTGTACTGATCATTACCACCAAGTATCATCAAGATTGCTTGAAAAAAATATTTGCTGGTATTTCGGAAACTCGTTCTTTCTTAGAAGCTTCACTACCCATCTCAATGAAAGTGCTTTTCCACACTCTGGCCCTAGGGCTACTTGAAGAGGAAACAAACCATAAAGACAAAATTGAGAACTCCTTTATTTTTTCAAGTTTCAATGAGCTACTACAAACCATGTTGGATTTAGAGTTCCAAATTCATCTATCTATATAGGAGAGAACAGAGTGAAACCTAAAAATAAAAACTGCTATTGTAAAGGAACGCTTCAACCTAACAGAACAAAATTTGGTGAGACAAGTGGGATTTGTGTAGTTGCAATTAACACCACGTATCATCAAGATTGGGTGAGAAAATATTTGCTGGTATTTTGGAAACTCGTTATTTTTTAGACGCTTGGCAACCGTTCTCAATGCAAATGCTTATCCACAATCTGTGCCGAGGGCTACTTGAAGAGGAAACAAACCATAGATACAAAACTTAGAATGCCTTTATTTTGTCACGTTTCAAAGAGCTACTACAAACTATGTTGGATTTAGAGTTCCAAATTCATCTATCTATATAGAAGAGAACAGAGTGAAACCTAAATATAAAAACTGCTACTGTAGACGAACGCTTCAACCTAGAAGAACAAAATTTGGTGAGCCAAGTGGGATTTGTGTACTGATCATTACCACCAAGTATCATGAAGATTGGGTGAAAAAATATTTGCTGGTATTTCGGAAACTCGTTATTTCTTAGAAGATTTGCAACCCCTCTCAATGAAAGTGCTTTTCCACAGTCTGTGCCTAGGGCTACATGAAGAGGAATCAAACCATAGAGACAAAACTGAGAACTCCTTTATTTTGTCAAGTTTCAAAGAGCTACTACAAACCATGTTGGATTTATCGTTCCAAATTCATCTATCTATATAGAAGAGAATTGAGTGGAACCTAAATATAAAAACTGCTACTGTAGACGAACGCTTCAACCTAGAAGAACAAAATTTGGTGAGCCAATTGGGATTTGTGTACTGATCATTACCACCAAGTATCATCAAGATTGGGTGAGAAAATATTTGCTGGTATTTTGGAAACTCGTTATTTTTTAGAAGCTTGGCATCCCCTCTCAATGCAAATGCTTTTGCACAGTCTGTGCCTAGGGCTACTTGAAGAGGAAACAAACCATAGATACAAATCTTAGAACGCCTTTATTTTGTCACGTTTCAAAGAGCTACTACAAACTATGTAGGATTTAGAGTTCCAAATTCATCTATCTATATAGAAGAGAACAGAGTGAAACCTAAATATAAAAACTGCTACTGTAGACGAACGCTTCAACCTAGAAGAACAAAATTTGGTGAGCCAAGTGGGATTTGTGTACTGATCATTACCTCCAAGTATCATGAAGATTGGTTGAACAAATATTTGCTGGTATTTCGGAAACTCGTTATTTCCTAAAAGATTTGCAACCCCTCTCAATGAAAGTGCTTATCCACAGTCTGTGCCTAGGTCTACTTGAAGAGGAAAGAAACCATAGAGACAAATCTGAGAACTGCTTTATTTTGTCAAGTTTCAAAGAGCTACAACAAACCATGTTGGATTTAGAGTTCCAAATTCATATATCTATATAGGAGAGAACAGAGTGAAACCTAAAAATAAAAACTGCTACTGTAAATAGCGCTTCAACCTAGAAGAACAAAATTTGGTTAGCCAAGTGGGATTTGTGTACTTGTCATTACCACCACGTATCATCAAGATTGGTTGAAAAAATATTTGATGGTATTTCGGAAACTCGTAATTTCTTGGAAGCTTGGCAACCCCTTTCAATGAAAGAGCTTTTCCACAGTATCTGCTTAAGGCTACTTGAAGAGGAAACAAACCATAGAGACAAAACTGAGAACTCCTTTATTTTGTCAAGTTTCAAAGAGCTGCTACAAACCATGTTGGATTTAGAGTTCCAAGTTCATCTATCTATATAGGATAGAACGGAGGGAAACCTAAATATAAACACTGCTACTGTAGACAAAGGCTTCAACCTAGAAGAACACAATTTGGTGAGCAAAGTGGGATTTGTGTACTGATCATTACCACCAAGTATCATCAAGATTGGGTGAAAAAATATTTGCTGGTATTTCGGGAACTCGTTATTTCTTTGAAGCTTGACAACCCCTCTCAATGAAAGTGCTTTTCCACAGTCTGTGCCTAGGGCTACTTGAAGAGGAAACAAACCATAGAGACAAAACTGAGAACTCCTTTATTTTTTCATGTTTCAAAGAGCTACTGCAAACCATGTTAGATTTAGAGTTCCAAATTCATCTATCTATATAGGAGAGAACAGAGTTAAACCTAAAAATAAAGACCGCTACTGGAAAGGAACGCTTCAACCTAAAAGAACAAAATTTGGTGAGCCAAGTGGGATTTGTGTAATTGTCATTACCACCACGTATCATCAAGATTTTTTGAAAAAATATTTGCTGGTTTTTGGAAACTCGTAATTTCTTGGAAGCTTTGCCACTCCTTTCCATGAAAGTGCTTTTCCACTGTCTCTGCTTAGGGCTACTTGAAGAGGAAACAAATAATAGAGACAAAACTGAGAACTACTATTTTTGGTCATGTTTCAAAAAGCTACTACAAACCATGTTGGATTTAGAGTTCCAAATTCATCTATCTATATCGGAGAGAACAGAGTGAAACCTAAAAATATAAACTGCTACTGTAAACGAACGCTTCAAACTAGAAGAACAAAATTTGGTGAGTCAAGAGGGATTTGTGTACCGATCATTACTACCAACTGTCATTAAGATTGGGTGAATAAATATTTGCTGGTATTTCGGAAACTCGTTATTTCTTGGAATCTTGGCAACCCCTCTCAATGAAAGTGCTTTTCCACAGTCTGTGCCTAGGGCTACTTGAAGAGGAAACAAACCTTAGAGAAAAAACTGAGAACTCCTTTATTTTGTCAAGTTTCAAAGAGCTACTAAAAACCATTTTGGATTTAGAGTTCCAAATTCATCTATCTATATAGGAGACAAGACAGTGAAACCTAAAAATAATTACTGCTACTGTAAAGGAATGCTTCAACCTAGAAGAACAAAATTTGGTGAGCCAAGTGGGATTTGTGTACTTGTCATTACCACGACCTGTCATCAAGATTGGGTGAAAAACTATTTGCTGGTATTTTGGGAACTCGTTATTTCTCGGAAGCTTGACAACCCCTTTCAATGAAAGTGCTTTTCCACAGTCTGTGAATAGGGCTTCTTGAAATGGAAACAAACCATAGAGACAAAATTGAGAACTCCTTTATTTTTTCAAGTTTCAAAGCGCTACTACAAACCATGTTGGATTTAGAGTTCCAAATTCATCTATCTATATAAGACAGAGCAGACTGAAACCTAAAAATAAAAACTGCTACTGTAAAGGAAAGCTTCAACCTAGAAGAACAAAATTTGGTGTGCCAAGTGGGATTTGTGTTCTTGTCATTACCACCACGTGTCACCAAGATTGTGTGAAAAAATATTTGCTGGTATTTCGGGAACTCGTTATTTCTCAGAAGCTTGGCAACCCCTTTCAATGAAAGTGCTTTTCCACAGTCCCTGCTTACTGCTACTTGAAGAGGAAACAAACCATAGAGACAAAACGGAGAACTCATTTTTTTTGTCGAGTTTCAAAGAGCTACTACAAACCATGTTGGATTTAAAGTTCCAAATTCATCTATCTTTATAGGAGAGAACAGAGTGAAACCTAAATATAAAAACTGCTATTGTATCGAACGCTTCAACCTAGAAGAACAAAACTTGGTGAGCCAAGTGGGATTTGTGTACTGATCATTACCACCAAGTATCATCAAGATTGCTTGAAAAAATATTTGCTGGTATTTCGGAAACTCGTTCTTTCTTAGAAGCTTCGCTACCCATCTAAATGAAAGTGCTATTCCACAGTCTGTGCCTAGTTCTACTTGAAGAGGAAACAAACCATAGAGACAAAACAGAGAAGTACTTTATTTTCTCAAGTTTCAAAGAGCTACTGCAAACCATGTTGGATTTAGAGTTCCAAATTCATCTATGTATATAGGAGAGAACAGAGTGAAACCTAAATATAAAAACTGCTATTATAGACGAACGCTTCAACCTAGAAGAACAAAATTTGGTGATCCAAGTGGGATTTGTGTACTGATTATTACCACCAAGTATCCTCAAGTTTGGGTGAAAACATATTAGCTGGTATTTCAGAAACTCGTTCTTTCTAAAAAGCTTGGCTAACCCTCGAAATGAAAGTGCTTTTCCACAGTCCACAGTCTGTCCCTAGGGCTACTTAAGAGGAAACAAACCATAAAGACAAAATTGAGAACTCCTTTATTTTTTCAAGTTTGAAAGAGCTACTACAAACCATGTTGGAATTAGAGTTCCAAATTCATCTATCTATATAGGAGAGAACAGAGTGAAACCTAAAAATAAAAACTGCTATTGTAAAGGAACGCTTCAATCTAGAAGAACAAAATTTGGTGAGCCAAGTGGGATTTGTGTACTGATCATTACCACCAAGTATCATCAAGATTGGGTGAAAAATATTTGGTGGTATTTCAGAGACTCGTAATTTCTTGGAAGCTTGGCAACCTCTTTCAATGAAAGTGCTTTTCCAAAGTCCCTGTAGGGCTACTTGAAGAGGAAAGAAACCATAGAGAAAAAACTGAGAACTCCTTTTTTTTGTCGAGTTTCAAAGAGCTACTACAAACCATGTTGGATTTAGAGTTCCAAATTCATCTATCTCTATTGGACAGAACAGAGTGAAACCTACATATAAAACTGCTATTGTAGACGAACTCTTCAACCTAGAAGAACAAAATTTGGTGAGCCAAGTGGGATTTGTGTACTGATCATTACCACCAAGTATCATCAAGATTGGGTGAAAAAATATTTGCTGCTATATCGGAAACTCGTTATTTCTTAAAAGCTTGGCAACCCCTCTCAATGAAAGTGCTTTTCCACAGTCTGTGCCTAGGGCTACTTGAAGAGGAAACAAACCATAGAGACAAAACTGAGAACTCCTTTATTTTGTCAAGTTTCAAAGGACTACTACAAACCATGTTGGATTTAGCTTTCCAAATTCATCTATCTATATAGAAAGAACAGAATGGAACCTAAATATAAAAATTACTACTGTAGACCAACGATTCAACCTAGAAGAACAAAATTTTGTGAGCCAAGTGGGATTTGTGTACTGATCATTACCACCAAGTATCATCAAGATTGGGTGAAAATATATTTGCTGGTATTTCGGAAACTCGTAATTTCTTGGAAGGTTGGCAACTCGTTTCAATGAAAATGCTTCTCCCCTGTCTCTGCTTAGGGATACTTCAAGAGGAAACAAACCATAGAGAAAATACTGAGAACTACTTTTTTTGGTCAAGTTTCAAATAGGTACTACAAACCATGTTGGATTTAGAGTTCCAAATTCATCTATCTATATAGGAGAGAACAGAGTGAAATCTAAAAACATAAACTGCTACTGTAAACGAACGATTTAAACTAGAAGAACAAAATTTGGTGACTCCAGTGGGATTTGTGTACTGATCATTACTACCAAGTATCATCAAGAATGCGTGGAAACATATTTGCTTGTATTTCGGAAACTCGTTATTTCTTGAAAGCTTGCCAACCCCTTTCAATGAAAGTGCTTTTCCACAGTCTCTGCTTAGGGCTACTTGAAGAGGAAACAAACCATAGAGACAAAACTGAGAACTACTTTTTTTTGTCAAGTTTCAAATAGGTACTACAAACCATGTTGGATTTAGAGTTCCAAATTCATCTATCTATATAGAAGAGAACAGAGTGAAATCTAAAAACATAAACTGCTACTGTAGACGAACGCCTCAACCTAGAAGAACACAATTTGGTGAGCCAAGTGGGATTTGTGTACTGATTATTACCACCAAGTATCATCAAGATTGGGTGAAAAAATATTTGCTGGTATTTCGGATACTCGTTAATTCTTAGACGCCTGGCAACCCCTCTCAATGAAAGTGCTTTTCCACAGTCTGTGAATAGGGCTACATGAAATGGAAACAAACCATAGCGACAAAACTGAGAACTACTTTTTTTTGTCAAGTTTGAAAAAGCTACTACAAACCATGTTGGATTTAGAGTTCCAAATTCATCTATCTATATAAGAGAGAAAAGAGTGAAACCTACATATAAAAAATGCTACTGTAGACGAACGCTTCAACCTAGAAGAACAAAATTTGGTGAGCCAAGTGGGATTTGTGTACTGATCATTACCACCATGTATCATCAAGATTGGGTGAAAAAATATTTGCTGGTATTTCGGAAACTCGTAATTCTTGGAAGGTTGGCAACTCGTTTCAATGAAAGTGCTTATCCACTGTCTCTGCTTAGGGCTACTTGAAGAGGAAACAAACCATAGAGAAAAAACTGAGAACTACTTTTTTTGGTCAATTTTCAAATAGCTACTACAAACCATGTTGGATTTAGAGTTCCAAATTCATCTATCTATATAGGAGAGAACAGAGTGAAATCTAAAAATATAAAATGTTACTGTAGACGAACGCTTCAACCTAGAAGAACAAAGTTTGGTGACTCCAGTGGGATTTGTGTAGTGATCATTACTACAAAGTATCATCAAGACTGCGTGAAAACATATTTGCTTGTATTTCGGAAACTCTTTATTTCTTGGAAGCTTGGCAACCCCTTTCAATGAAAGTGCTTTTCCACAGTCTGTACCTAGGGCTACCTGAAGAGGAAACAAACCATAGAGACAAAACTGAGAACTACTTTTTTTGTCAAGTTTCAAAGAGCTACTACAAACCATGTTGGATTTAGTGTTCCAAATTCATCTATCTATATAGGAGAGAACAGAGTGAAACCTACAAATAAAAACTGCTACTGTAGGTGAATGCATCAACCTAGAAGAACACAATTTGGTGAGCCAAGTGGGATTTGTGTACTGATCATTACCACCAAGTATCATCAAGATTGGGTGAAAAAATATTTGCTGGAATTTCGGAAACTCGTTAATTCTTAGACGCTTGGCAACCCCTCTCAATGAAAGTGATTTTCCACAGTCTGTGAATAGGGCTACTTGAAATGGAAACAAACCATAGAGACAAAACTGAGAACTACTTTTTTTTGTAAAGATTTAAAAAACTACTACAAACCATGTTGGATTTAGAGTTCCAAATTCATCTATCTATATAAGAGAGAAAAGAGTGAAACCTACATATAAAAAATGCTACTGTAGACGAACGCTTCAACCTAAAAGAACAAAATTTGGTGAGCCAAGTGGGATTTGTGTTCTTGTCATTACCACCACGTGTCACCAAGATTGGGTGAAAAAATATTTGCTGGTTTTCGGGAACTCGTTATTTCTCAGAACCTTGGCAACCCCTTTCAATGAAAGTGCTTTTCCACAGTCCCTGCTTAGGGCTACTTGAAGAGGAAACAAACCATAGAGACAAAACTGAGAACTCCTTTTTTTTTGTCGAGTTTCAAAGAGCTACTACAAACCATGTTGGATTTAGAGTTCCAAATTCATCTATCTAAATAGGAAAGAACAGAGTGAAACCTAAAAATAAAAACTGCTACTGTTGACGAACGCTTCAACCTAGAAGAACAAAATTTGGTGAGCCAAGTGGGATTTTTGTACTGATCATTGCCACCAAGTATCATCAAGATTGGGTGAAAAAATATTTGCTGGTATTTCGGAAACTCGTTATTTCTTGGAAGCTTGGCAACCTCTTTCAATGAAAGTGCTTTTCCACAGTCTCTGCTTAGGGCTACTTTAAGAGGAAACACCCATAGAGACAAAACTGAGAACTCCTTTTTTTTGTGAACTTTCAAAGAGCTAGTACAAACCATGTTGGATTTAGAGTTCCAAATTCATCTATCTGTATAGGAGGGAACAGAGAAAAACCTAAATATAAAAACTGCTATTGTAGACGAACGCTTCAACCTAGAAGAACAAAATTTGTTGAGCCAAGTGGGATTTCTGTACTGATCATTACCACCAAGTATCATCAAGATTGGGTGAAAAAATATTTGCTGGCATTTCGGACACTCGTTAATTCTTAGACGCTTGGCAACCCCTCTAAATGAAAGTGCTTTTCCACAGTCTGTGAATAGGGCTACTTGAAATGGAAACAAACCATAGAGACAAAACTGAGAACTCCTTTATTTTTTCAAGTTTCAAAGCGCTACTACAAACCATGTTGGATTTAGAGTTCCAAATTCATCTATCTATATAGGAGAGAACAGAGTTAAACCTAAAAATCTAAACTGCTATTGTAAAGGATTTCTTCAAACTAGAAGAACAAAATTTGGTGAGCCAAGTAAAATTTGTGTACTTGTCATTACCACCACGTATCATCAAGATTGGGTGAAAAAATATTTGCTGGTATTTCGGAAACTCGTTATTTCTTAGAAGCTTGGCAACCCCTCTCAATGAAAGTGCTTTTCCACAGTCTGTGCCTAGGGCTACTTGAAGAGGAAACAAACCATAGAGACAAAACGGAGAACTGGTGTATTTTGTCAAGTTTCAAAAAGCTACTGCAAACCATGTTGGGTTTAGAGTTCGAAATTCATCTATCTTTATAGGAGAGAACAGAGTGAAACCTAAATATAAAAACTGCTATTGTATCGAACGCTTCAACCTAGAAGAACAAAACTTGGTGAGCCAAGTGGGATTTGTATACTGATCATTACCACCAAGTATCATCAAGATTGCTTGAAAAAATATTTGCTGGTATTTCGGAAACTCGTTCTTTCTTAGAAGCTTCGCTACCCATCTAAATGAAAGTGCTATTCCACAGTCTGTGCCTAGGTCTACTTGAAGAGGAAACAAACCATAGAGACAAAACAGAGAAGTACTTTATTTTCTCAAGTTTCAAAGAGCTACTGCAAACCATGTTGGATTTAGAGTTCCAAATTCATCTATGTATATAGGAGAGAACAGAGTGAAACCTAAATATAAAAACTGCTATTATAGACGAACGCTTCAACCTAGAAGAACAAAATTTGGTGATCCAAGTGGGATTTGTGTACTGATTATTACCACCAAGTATCCTCAAGATTGGGTGAAAACATATTAGCTGGTATTTCAGAAACTCGTTCTTTCTAAAAAGCTTGGCTAACCCTCGAAATGAAAGTGCTTTTCCACAGTCCACAGTCTGTCCCTAGGGCTACTTAAGAGGAAACAAACCATAAAGACAAAATTGAGAACTCCTTTATTTTTTCAAGTTTGAAAGAGCTACTACAAACCATGTTGGACTTAGAGTTCCAAATTCATCTATCTATATAGGAGAGAACAGAGTGAAACCTAAAAATAAAAACTGCTATTGTAAAGGAACGCTTCAACCTAGAAGAACAAAATTTGGTGAGCCAAGTGGGATTTGTGTACTGATCATTACCACCAAGTATCATCAAGATTGGGTGAAAAATATTTGCTGGTATTTCAGAGACTCGTAATTTCTTGGAAGCTTGGCAACCTCTTTCAATGAAAGTGCTTTTCCAAAGTCCCTGTAGGGCTACTTGAAGAGGACAGAAACCATAGAGACAAAACTGAGAACTCCTTTTTTTTGTCGAGTTTCAAAGAGCTACTACAAACCATGTTGGATTTAGAGTTCCAAATTCATCTATCTCTATTGGACAGAACAGAGTGAAACCTACATATAAAACTGCTACTGTAGACGAACTCTTCAACCTAGAAGAACAAAATTTGGTGAGCCAAGTGGGATTTGTGTACTGATCATTACCACCAAGTATCATCAAGATTGGGTGAAAAAATATTTGCTGCTATATCAGAAACTCGTTATTTCTTAAAAGCTTGGCAACCCCTCTCAATGAAAGTGCTTTTCCACAGTCTGTGCCTAGGACTACTTGAAGAGGAAACAAACCATAGAGACAAAACTGAGAACTCCTTTATTTTGTCAAGTTTCAAAGGACTACTACAAACCATGTTGGATTTAGCTTTCCAAATTCATCTATCTATATAGAAAGAACAGAATGGAACCTAAATATAAAAATTACTACTGTAGACCAACGATTCAACCTAGAAGAACAAAATTTTGTGAGCCAAGTGGGATTTGTGTACTGATCATTACCACCAAGTATCATCAAGATTGGGTGAAAATATATTTGCTGGTATTTCGGAAACTCGTAATTTCTTGGAAGGTTGGCAACTCGTTTCAATGAAAATGCTTCTCCACTGTCTCTGCTTAGGGATACTTCAAGAGGAAACAAAACATAGAGAAAATACTGAGAACTACTTTTTTTGGTCAAGTTTCAAATAGGTACTACAAACCATGTTGGATTTAGAGTTCCAAATTCATCTATCTATATAGGAGAGAACAGAGTGAAATCTAAAAACATAAACTGCTACTGTAAACGAACGATTTAAACTAGAAGAACAAAATTTGGTGACTCCAGTGGGATTTGTGTACTGATCATTACTACCAAGTATCATCAAGACTGCGTGGAAACATATTTGCTTGTATTTCGGAAACTCGTTATTTCTTGAAAGCTTGCCAACCCCTTTCAATGAAAGTGCTTTTCCACAGTCTCTGCTTAGGGCTACTTGAAGAGGAAACAATCCATAGAGACAAAACTGAGAACTACTTTTTTTTGTCAAGTTTCAAATAGGTACTACAAACCATGTTGGATTTAGAGTTCCAAATTCATCTATCTATATAGGAGAGAACAGAGTGAAATCTAAAAACATAAACTGCTACTGTAGACGAACGCCTCAACCTAGAAGAACACAATTTGGTGAGCCAAGTGGGATTTGTGTACTGATTATTACCACCAAGTATCATCAAGATTGGGTGAAAAAATATTTGCTGGTATTTCGGAAACTAGTTATTTCTTAGACGCTTGGCAACCCCTCTCAATGAAAGTGCTTTTCCACAGTCTGTGAATAGGGCTACATGAAATGGAAACAAACCATAGCGACAAAACTGAGAACTACTTTTTTTTGTCAAGTTTGAAAAAGCTACTACAAACCATGTTGGATTTAGAGTTCCAAATTCATCTATCTATATAAGAGAGAAAAGAGTGAAACCTACATATAAAAAATGCTACTGTAGACGAACGCTTCAACCTAGAAGAACAAAATTTGGTGAGCCAAGTGGGACTTGTGTACTGATCATTACCACCATGAATCATCAAGATTGGGTGAAAAAATATTTCCTGGTATTTCGGATACTCGTTAATTCTTAGACGCCTGGCAACCCCTCTCAATGAAAGTGCTTTTCCACAGTCTGTGAATAGGGCTACTTGAAAAGAAAACAAACCATAGAGACAAAACTGAGAACTCCTTTTTTTTGTCAAGTTTCAAACAGCTACAACAAACCATGTTGGATTTAGAGCTCCAAATTCATCTATCTAAATAGGAGAGAACAGAGTGAAACCTAAAAATAAAAACTGCTATTGTAAAGGAACGCTTCAACCTAGAAGAACAAAATTTGGTGAGCCAAGTGGGATTTTTGTACTGATCATTACCACCAAGTATCATCAATATTGGATGAAAAAATATTTGCTGGTATTTCGGAAACTCGTTATTTCTTGGAAGATTGGCAACCTCTTTCAATGAAAGTGCTTTTCCACAGTCTCTGCTTAGGGCTACTTGAAGAGGAAACATACCATAGAGACAAAACTGAGAACTCCTTTTTTTGTGAACTTTCAAAGAGCTACTACAAACCATGTTGGATTTAGAGTTAAAATTCATCTATCTATATAGGAGGGAACAGAGAAAAACCTAAATATAAAAACTGCTATTGTAGACGAACACTTCAACCTAGAAGAACAAAATTTGTTGAGCCAAGTGGGATTTCTGTACTGATCATTACCACCAAGTATCATAAAGATTGGGTGAAAAAATATTTGCTGGTATTTCGGATACTCGTTAATTCTTAGACGCCTGGCAACCCCTCTCAATGAAAGTGCTTTTCCACAGTCTGTGAATAGGGCTACTGAAAAGGAAACAAACCATAGCGACAAAACTGAGAACTACTTTTTTTTGTCAAGTTTGAAAAAGCTACTACAAACCATGTTGGATTTAGAGTTCCAAATTCATCTATCTATATAAGAGAGAAAAGAGTGAAACCTACATATAAAAAATGCTACTGTAGACGAACGCTTCAACCTAGAAGAACAAAATTTGGTGAGCCAAGTGGGATTTGTGTACTGATCATTACCACCATGTATCATCAAGATTGGGTGAAAAAATATTTGCTGGTATTTCGGAAACTCGTAATTCTTGGAAGGTTGGCAACTCGTTTCAATGAAAGTGCTTATCCACTGTCTCTGCTTAGGGCTACTTGAAGAGGAAACAAACCATAGAGAAAAAACTGAGAACTACTTTTTTTGGTCAATTTTCAAATAGCTACTACAAACCATGTTGGATTTAGAGTTCCAAATTCATCTATCTATATAGGAGAGAACAGAGTGAAATCTAAAAATATAAAATGTTACTGTAGACGAACGCTTCAACCTAGAAGAACAAAGTTTGGTGACTCCAGTGGGATTTGTGTAGTGATCATTACTACAAAGTATCATCAAGACTGCGTGAAAACATATTTGCTTGTATTTCGGAAACTCTTTATTTCTTGGAAGCTTGGCAACCCCTTTCAATGAAAGTGCTTTTCCACAGTCTGTACCTAGGGCTACCTGAAGAGGAAACAAACCATAGAGACAAAACTGAGAACTACTTTTTTTGTCAAGTTTCAAAGAGCTACTACAAACCATGTTGGATTTAGTGTTCCAAATTCATCTATCTATATAGGAGAGAACAGAGTGAAACCTACAAATAAAAACTGCTACTGTAGGTGAATGCATCAACCTAGAAGAACACAATTTGGTGAGCCAAGTGGGATTTGTGTACTGATCATTACCACCAAGTATCATCAAGATTGGGTGAAAAAATATTTGCTGGAATTTCGGAAACTCGTTAATTCTTAGACGCTTGGCAACCCCTCTCAATGAAAGTGATTTTCCACAGTCTGTGAATAGGGCTACTTGAAATGGAAACAAACCATAGAGACAAAACTGAGAACTACTTTTTTTTGTAAAGATTTAAAAAACTACTACAAACCATGTTGGATTTAGAGTTCCAAATTCATCTATCTATATAAGAGAGAAAAGAGTGAAACCTACATATAAAAAATGCTACTGTAGACGAACGCTTCAACCTAAAAGAACAAAATTTGGTGAGCCAAGTGGGATTTGTGTTCTTGTCATTACCACCACGTGTCACCAAGATTGGGTGAAAAAATATTTGCTGGTTTTCGGGAACTCGTTATTTCTCAGAACCTTGGCAACCCCTTTCAATGAAAGTGCTTTTCCACAGTCCCTGCTTAGGGCTACTTGAAGAGGAAACAAACCATAGAGACAAAACTGAGAACTCCTTTTTTTTTGTCGAGTTTCAAAGAGCTACTACAAACCATGTTGGATTTAGAGTTCCAAATTCATCTATCTAAATAGGAAAGAACAGAGTGAAACCTAAAAATAAAAACTGCTACTGTTGACGAACGCTTCAACCTAGAAGAACAAAATTTGGTGAGCCAAGTGGGATTTTTGTACTGATCATTGCCACCAAGTATCATCAAGATTGGGTGAAAAAATATTTGCTGGTATTTCGGAAACTCGTTATTTCTTGGAAGCTTGGCAACCTCTTTCAATGAAAGTGCTTTTCCACAGTCTCTGCTTAGGGCTACTTGAAGAGGAAACACCCATAGAGACAAAACTGAGAACTCCTTTTTTTTGTGAACTTTCAAAGAGCTAGTACAAACCATGTTGGATTTAGAGTTCCAAATTCATCTATCTGTATAGGAGGGAACAGAGAAAAACCTAAATATAAAAACTGCTATTGTAGACGAACGCTTCAACCTAGAAGAACAAAATTTGTTGAGCCAAGTGGGATTTCTGTACTGATCATTACCACCAAGTATCATCAAGATTGGGTGAAAAAATATTTGCTGGCATTTCGGACACTCGTTAATTCTTAGACGCTTGGCAACCCCTCTAAATGAAAGTGCTTTTCCACAGTCTGTGAATAGGGCTACTTGAAATGGAAACAAACCATAGAGACAAAACTGAGAACTCCTTTATTTTTTCAAGTTTCAAAGCGCTACTACAAACCATGTTGGATTTAGAGTTCCAAATTCATCTATCTATATAGGAGAGAACAGAGTTAAACCTAAAAATCTAAACTGCTATTGTAAAGGATTTCTTCAAACTAGAAGAACAAAATTTGGTGAGCCAAGTAAAATTTGTGTACTTGTCATTACCACCACGTATCATCAAGATTGGGTGAAAAAATATTTGCTGGTATTTCGGAAACTCGTTATTTCTTAGAAGCTTGGCAACCCCTCTCAATGAAAGTGCTTTTCCACAGTCTGTGCCTAGGGCTACTTGAAGAGGAAACAAACCATAGAGACAAAACGGAGAACTGGTGTATTTTGTCAAGTTTCAAAAAGCTACTGCAAACCATGTTGGGTTTAGAGTTCGAAATTCATCTATCTTTATAGGAGAGAACAGAGTGAAACCTAAATATAAAAACTGCTATTGTATCGAACGCTTCAACCTAGAAGAACAAAACTTGGTGAGCCAAGTGGGATTTGTATACTGATCATTACCACCAAGTATCATCAAGATTGCTTGAAAAAATATTTGCTGGTATTTCGGAAACTCGTTCTTTCTTAGAAGCTTCGCTACCCATCTAAATGAAAGTGCTATTCCACAGTCTGTGCCTAGGTCTACTTGAAGAGGAAACAAACCATAGAGACAAAACAGAGAAGTACTTTATTTTCTCAAGTTTCAAAGAGCTACTGCAAACCATGTTGGATTTAGAGTTCCAAATTCATCTATGTATATAGGAGAGAACAGAGTGAAACCTAAATATAAAAACTGCTATTATAGACGAACGCTTCAACCTAGAAGAACAAAATTTGGTGATCCAAGTGGGATTTGTGTACTGATTATTACCACCAAGTATCCTCAAGATTGGGTGAAAACATATTAGCTGGTATTTCAGAAACTCGTTCTTTCTAAAAAGCTTGGCTAACCCTCGAAATGAAAGTGCTTTTCCACAGTCCACAGTCTGTCCCTAGGGCTACTTAAGAGGAAACAAACCATAAAGACAAAATTGAGAACTCCTTTATTTTTTCAAGTTTGAAAGAGCTACTACAAACCATGTTGGACTTAGAGTTCCAAATTCATCTATCTATATAGGAGAGAACAGAGTGAAACCTAAAAATAAAAACTGCTATTGTAAAGGAACGCTTCAACCTAGAAGAACAAAATTTGGTGAGCCAAGTGGGATTTGTGTACTGATCATTACCACCAAGTATCATCAAGATTGGGTGAAAAATATTTGCTGGTATTTCAGAGACTCGTAATTTCTTGGAAGCTTGGCAACCTCTTTCAATGAAAGTGCTTTTCCAAAGTCCCTGTAGGGCTACTTGAAGAGGACAGAAACCATAGAGACAAAACTGAGAACTCCTTTTTTTTGTCGAGTTTCAAAGAGCTACTACAAACCATGTTGGATTTAGAGTTCCAAATTCATCTATCTCTATTGGACAGAACAGAGTGAAACCTACATATAAAACTGCTACTGTAGACGAACTCTTCAACCTAGAAGAACAAAATTTGGTGAGCCAAGTGGGATTTGTGTACTGATCATTACCACCAAGTATCATCAAGATTGGGTGAAAAAATATTTGCTGCTATATCAGAAACTCGTTATTTCTTAAAAGCTTGGCAACCCCTCTCAATGAAAGTGCTTTTCCACAGTCTGTGCCTAGGACTACTTGAAGAGGAAACAAACCATAGAGACAAAACTGAGAACTCCTTTATTTTGTCAAGTTTCAAAGGACTACTACAAACCATGTTGGATTTAGCTTTCCAAATTCATCTATCTATATAGAAAGAACAGAATGGAACCTAAATATAAAAATTACTACTGTAGACCAACGATTCAACCTAGAAGAACAAAATTTTGTGAGCCAAGTGGGATTTGTGTACTGATCATTACCACCAAGTATCATCAAGATTGGGTGAAAATATATTTGCTGGTATTTCGGAAACTCGTAATTTCTTGGAAGGTTGGCAACTCGTTTCAATGAAAATGCTTCTCCACTGTCTCTGCTTAGGGATACTTCAAGAGGAAACAAAACATAGAGAAAATACTGAGAACTACTTTTTTTGGTCAAGTTTCAAATAGGTACTACAAACCATGTTGGATTTAGAGTTCCAAATTCATCTATCTATATAGGAGAGAACAGAGTGAAATCTAAAAACATAAACTGCTACTGTAAACGAACGATTTAAACTAGAAGAACAAAATTTGGTGACTCCAGTGGGATTTGTGTACTGATCATTACTACCAAGTATCATCAAGACTGCGTGGAAACATATTTGCTTGTATTTCGGAAACTCGTTATTTCTTGAAAGCTTGCCAACCCCTTTCAATGAAAGTGCTTTTCCACAGTCTCTGCTTAGGGCTACTTGAAGAGGAAACAATCCATAGAGACAAAACTGAGAACTACTTTTTTTTGTCAAGTTTCAAATAGGTACTACAAACCATGTTGGATTTAGAGTTCCAAATTCATCTATCTATATAGGAGAGAACAGAGTGAAATCTAAAAACATAAACTGCTACTGTAGACGAACGCCTCAACCTAGAAGAACACAATTTGGTGAGCCAAGTGGGATTTGTGTACTGATTATTACCACCAAGTATCATCAAGATTGGGTGAAAAAATATTTGCTGGTATTTCGGAAACTAGTTATTTCTTAGACGCTTGGCAACCCCTCTCAATGAAAGTGCTTTTCCACAGTCTGTGAATAGGGCTACATGAAATGGAAACAAACCATAGCGACAAAACTGAGAACTACTTTTTTTTGTCAAGTTTGAAAAAGCTACTACAAACCATGTTGGATTTAGAGTTCCAAATTCATCTATCTATATAAGAGAGAAAAGAGTGAAACCTACATATAAAAAATGCTACTGTAGACGAACGCTTCAACCTAGAAGAACAAAATTTGGTGAGCCAAGTGGGACTTGTGTACTGATCATTACCACCATGAATCATCAAGATTGGGTGAAAAAATATTTCCTGGTATTTCGGATACTCGTTAATTCTTAGACGCCTGGCAACCCCTCTCAATGAAAGTGCTTTTCCACAGTCTGTGAATAGGGCTACTTGAAAAGGAAACAAACCATAGAGACAAAACTGAGAACTCCTTTTTTTTGTCAAGTTTCAAACAGCTACAACAAACCATGTTGGATTTAGAGCTCCAAATTCATCTATCTAAATAGGAGAGAACAGAGTGAAACCTAAAAATAAAAACTGCTATTGTAAAGGAACGCTTCAACCTAGAAGAACAAAATTTGGTGAGCCAAGTGGGATTTTTGTACTGATCATTACCACCAAGTATCATCAATATTGGATGAAAAAATATTTGCTGGTATTTCGGAAACTCGTTATTTCTTGGAAGATTGGCAACCTCTTTCAATGAAAGTGCTTTTCCACAGTCTCTGCTTAGGGCTACTTGAAGAGGAAACATACCATAGAGACAAAACTGAGAACTCCTTTTTTTGTGAACTTTCAAAGAGCTACTACAAACCATGTTGGATTTAGAGTTAAAATTCATCTATCTATATAGGAGGGAACAGAGAAAAACCTAAATATAAAAACTGCTATTGTAGACGAACACTTCAACCTAGAAGAACAAAATTTGTTGAGCCAAGTGGGATTTCTGTACTGATCATTACCACCAAGTATCATAAAGATTGGGTGAAAAAATATTTGCTGGTATTTCGGATACTCGTTAATTCTTAGACGCCTGGCAACCCCTCTCAATGAAAGTGCTTTTCCACAGTCTGTGAATAGGGCTACTGAAAAGGAAAAAAACCATAGAGACAAAACTGAGAACTCCTTTATTTTTTAAAGTTTCAAAGAGCTACTGAAAACCATGTTGGATTTGGAGTTCCAAATTCATCTATGTATATAGGAGAGAACAGAGTGAAACGTAAATATAAAAACTGCTATTATAGACGAACGCTTCAACCTAGAAGAACAAAATTTGGTGATCCAAGTGGGATTTCTTTACTGATCGTTACCACCAAGTATCCTCAAGATTGGGTGAAAACATATTTGCTGGTATTTCGGAAACTCGTTCTTTCTAAGAAGCTTGGCTAACCCTCTAAATGAAAGTGCTTTTCCACAGTCCACAGTCTGTCCCTAGGGCTACTTGAAGAGGAAACAAACCATAAAGACAAAATTGAGAACTCCTTTATTTTTTCAAGTTGCAAAGAGCTACTACAATCCATGTTGGACTTAGAGTTCCAAATTCATCTATCTATATAGGAGAGAACAGAGTGAAACCTAAAAATAAAAACTGCTATTGTAAAGGAACGCTTCAATCTAGAAGAACAAAATTTGGTGAGCCAAGTGGGATTTGTGTACTAATAATTACCACCAAGTATCATCAAGATTGGGTGAAAAAATATTTGCTGGTATTTCAGAAACTCGTTCTTTCTTAGAAGCTTGGCGATCCCTCTCAATGAAAGTGCTTTTCCACAGTCTGTGCCTAGGGCGATTTGAAGAGGAAACAAACCATAGAGACAAAACTGAGAACTTCTTTATTTTGTCAAGTTTCAAAGAGCTACTACAAACCATGTTGGATTTAGAGTTCCGAATTCATCTATCTATATAAGAGAGAACAGAGTGAAACCTATATATAAATACTGCTACTGTTGACGAACGCTTCAACCTAGAAGAACACAATGTGGTGAGCCAAGTGAAATATGTGTACTGATCATTACCACCACGTATCATGAAGGTTAGGTGAAAAAATATTTGCTGGTATATTGGAAACTCGTTATTTCTTAGAAGCTTGGCAACCCCTCTCAATGAAAGTTCTTTTCCACAGGCTGTGCCTAGTGCTACTTGTACAGGAAACAATCCATAGAGACAAAACTGAGAACTCCTTTATTTTGTCAAGTTTCAAAGAGCTACTACAAACCATTTGGATTTAGAGTTCAAAATTCTTCTATCTGTATAGAAGAGAACAGAGTGGAACCTAAATATAAAAACTGTTACAGTAGACGAACGCTTCAACCTAGAAGAACAAAATTTTGTGAGCCAAGTGGGATTTGTGTACTAATCATTACCACCAAGTATCATAAAATTGGGTGAAAAAATATTTGCTGGTATTTTGGAAACTCGTTATTTCTTAGAAGCTTGGTAACCCCTCTCAATGAAAGTGCTTTTCCACAGTCTGTGCCTAGGCCTACTTGAAGAGGAAGCAAACCATAGAGACAAAACTGAGAACTTTTTTATTTTGTCAAGTTTCAAAGAGCTACTGCAAACCATGTTGGATTTAGAGTTCCAAATTCATCTATCTATATAGGAGAGAACAGAGTGAAACCTAAATATAAAAACTGTTATTGTAGACGAACGCTTCAACCTAGAAAACAAAATTTGGTGAGCCAAGTGCGATTTGTGTACTGATCATTACCACCAATTATCATCAAGATTTTGTGAAAAAAACTTTGCTGGTATGTCGGAAACTCGTTCTTTCTTAGAAGCTTGGCTACCCCTCTCAATGAAAGTGATTTTCCACAGTCTGTGCCTAGGGCTACTTGAAGAGGAAACAAACCATGGAGACAAAATTGAGAACTTTTATTTTGCCAAGTTTCAAAGAGATACTGCAAACCATGTTGGATTTAGAGTTCCAAATTCATCTATCTATATAGGAGAGAACAGAATGAAACCTAAATATAAAAACTGCTATTGTAGATGAACGCTTCAACCTAGAAGAACAAAATTTGGTGAGCCAAGTGGGATTTGTGTACTTGTCATTACCACCACGTATCATCAAGATTGGGTGAAAAATATTTGCTGGTATTTCGGAGACTCGTAATTTCTGGAAGCTTGGCAACCCTTTTCAATGAAAGTGCTCTCCCCAGTCTCTGCTTAGGGTACTTGAAAAGGAAACAAACCATAGAGACAAAACTGAGAACTCCTTTTTTTTTGTCGAGTTACAAAGAGCTACTACAAACCATGTTGGATTTAGAGTTCCAAATTCATCTATCTATATTGGAGAGAACAGAGGGAAACCTAAAAATAAAAACTGCTATTGTAAAGGAATGCTTCAACCTAGAAGAACAAAATTTGGTGAGCCACGTGGGATTTTTGTACTGATAATTACCACCAAGTATCATCAAGATTGGGTGAAAAAATAGTTGCTGGTATTTCGGAAACTCGTTATTTCTTGGAAGCTCGGCAACCTCTTTCAATGAAAGTGCTTTTCCACAGTCTCTGCTTAGGGGTACTTGAAGAAGAAACAAACCATAGAGACAAAACTGAGAACTCCTTTTTTTTGTGAAGTTTCAAAGAGCTACTACAAACCATGTTGGATTTAGAGTTCCAAATTCATCTATCTATATAGGAGGGAACAAAGGAAAACCTAAATATAAAAACTGCTATTGTAGACGAACACTTCAACCTAGAAGAACAAAATTTGGTGAGCCAAGTGGGATTTGTGTACTGATCATTACCACCAAGTATCATCAAGATTGGGTGAAAAATCATTTGCTGGTATTTCGGAAACTCGTTAATTCTTAGACGCTTGGCAACCCCTCTCAATGAAAGTGCTTTTCCACAGTCTGTGAATAGGGCTACTTGAAATGGAAACAAACCATAGAGACAAAATTGAGACCTCCTTTATTTTGTCACGTTTCAACGCGCTACTACGAACCATGTTGGATTTAGAGTTCCAAATTCATCTACCTATATAAGAGAGAACAGAGTGAAACCTACATATAAAAAATGGTACTGTAGACGAACGCTTCAACCTACAAGAACAAAATTTTGTAGGCAACTGGGATTTGTGTACTGATCATTACCACCAAGTATCATCAAGATTGGGTGAAAAAATATTTGCTGGTATTTCGGATACTCGTTCTTTCTTAGAAGCTTGGCTACCCCTCTCAATGAAAGTGCTTTTCCACAGTCTGTGCCTAGGGCTACCTGAAGAGGAAACAATCCATAGAGACAAAACTGAGAACTCCTTTATTTTGTCAAGTTTCAAAGGACTACTACAAAGCATGTTGGATTTAGCTTTCCAAATTCATCTATCTATATAGAAGAGAACAGAATGGAACCTAAATATAAAAACTACTACTGTTGACGAACGCTTCAACCTAGAAGAACACAATTTGGTGAGCCAAGTGAAATTTGTGTACTGATCATTACCACCACGTATCATCAAGATTGGGTGAAAAAATATTTGCTCATATTTCGGAAACTCGTTTTTTCTTAGAAGCTTGGCTACCCCTCTCAATGAAATTGCTTTTCCACAGTCTGTGCCTAGGGCTACTTGAAGAGGAAACAAACCATAGAGACAAAACTGAGAACTCGTTTTTTTTTGTCAAGTTTCAAAGAGCTACTACAAACCATGTTGGATTTAGAGTTCAAAATTCATCTATCTATATAGAAGAGAACAGAGTGGAACCTTAATATAAAAACTGCTACTGTAGACGAACGCTTCAACCTAGAAGAACACAATTTGGTGAGCCAAGTGGGATTTGTGTACTGATCATTACCACCAAGTATCATCAAGATTGGGTGAAAAAATATTTGCTGGTATTTCTGATACTCGTTCTTTCTTAGAAGCTTGGCAACCCCTCTCAATGAAAGTGCTTTTCCACAGTCTGTGCCTAGGGCTACTTGAAGAGGAAACAAACCATAGAGACAAAACTGAGAACTCGTTTTTTTGTCAAGTTTCAAAGAGCTACTACAAACCATGTTGGATTTAGAGTTCCAAATTCATCTATCTATATAGAACAGAACAGAGTGGAACCTTAATATAAAAACTGCTACTGTAGACGAACGCTTCAAACTAGAAGAACAAAATTTGTTGATCCAAGTGAAATTTGTGTACTGATGATTACCACCAAGTGTCATCAAGATTGGGTGAAAAAATATTTTCTGATATTTTGGAAACTCGTTATTTCTTAGAAGCTTGCAACCCATCTCAATGAAAGTGCTTTTCCACAGTCTGTGCCTAGGGATACTTGAAGAGGAAACAAACCATAGAGACAAAACTGAGAAGTCCTTTATTTTTTCAAGTTTCAAAGAGCTACTGCAAACCATGTTGGATTTAGAGTTCCAAATTCATTTATCTATATAGGAGAGAACAGAGTGAAACCTAAATATAAAAACAGCTATTGTAGACGAACGCTTCAACCTAGAAGAACAAAATTTGGTGACCCACGTGGGATTTGTGTACTTGTCATTACGACCACGTATCATCAAGATTGGGTGAAAAAATATTTGCTGGTATTTCGGAAACTCGTTATTTCTTAGAAGCTTGGCAACCCCTCTCAATGAAAGTGCTTTTCCACAGTCTGTGCCTAGAGCTACTTGAAGAGAAAACAAACCATAGAGGAAATACTGAGAACTGCTTTATTTTGTCATGTTTCAAAGAGCTACTGCAAACCATGTTGGATTTAGAGTTCCAAATTTATCTATATAGGAGAGAAGAGAGTGAAACCTAAAAATAAAAACTGCTACCGTAAAGGAACGCTTCAACCTAGAAGAACAAAATTTGGTGAGCCAAGTTGGAATTGTGTACTTGTCATTACCACCACGTATCATCAAGATTGGGTGAAAAAATATATGCTGGTATTTCGGGAACTCGTAATTTCTTGGAAGCTTGGCAACCCCTTTCAATGAAAGTGCTTTTCCACAGTCTCTGCTCAGGGGAACTTGAAGAGGAAACAAACCATAGAGACAAAACTGAGAACTCGTTTTTTTTGTCAAGTTTCAAAGAGCTACTACAAACCATGTTGGATTTAGAGTTCCAAATTCATCTATCTATATAGAAGAGAACAGAGTGGAACCTTAATATAAAAACTACTACTGTAGATGAACGCTTCAACCTAGAAGAACAAAATTTGCTGAGCCAAGTGAGATTTGTGTACTGATCATTACCACCAAGTATCATCAAGATTGGGTTAAAAAAATTTGCTTGTATTTCGGATACTCGTTTTTTCTTAGAAGCTTGGCTACCCCTCTCAATGAAAGTGCTTTCCCACAGTCTGTGCTTAAGTCTACTGGAAGAGGAAACAAACCATAGAGACAAAATTCAGAACTCCTTTATTTTTTCAAGTTTCAAAGCGCTACTACAAACCATGTTGGATTTAGAGTTCCAAAATCATCTATCTATATAGGAGAGAACAGAGTGAAACCTAAAAATCAAAACTGCTATTGTAAAGAACGCTTCAACCTAGAAGAACAAAATTTGGTGAGCCAAGTGGGATTTGTGTACTTGTCATTACCACCTCGTATCATCAAGATTGGGTGAAAAAATATTTGCTAGTATTTCGGAAACAGGTTATTTCTTAGAAGCTTCGCAACCCCTCTCAATGAAAGTGCTTTTCCACAGTCTGTGCCTAGGGCTACTTGAAGAGGAAACAAATCATAGAGATAAAACTAGAACTGCTTTATTTTGTCACGTTTCAAAGAGCTACTGCAAACCATGTTGGATTTAGAGTTAAAATTCATCTGTCTATATAGGAGAGAACAGAGTGAAACCTAAATATAAAAACGGCTATTGTATTTGAAAACTTCAACCTAGAACAACAAAATTTGGTGAGCCAAGTGGAATTTGTGTACTGATCATTACCACCAAGTATCATCAAGATTTTGTGAAAAAATATTTGCTGGTATTTCGGAAACTCGTTATTTCTTAGAAGCTTGGCTACCCCTCTCAATTAAAGTGCCTTTCCACAGTCTGTGCTTAGGGCTACTTCAAGAGGAAACAAACCATAGAGACAAAACTGAGTACACCTTTATTTTGTAAAGTTTCAAAGAGCTACTACAAACCATGTTGGATTTAGAGTTCCAAATTCATCTATCTATATAGGAGAGAACAGAGTGAAACCTAAAAATAAAAACTCCTACTGTAAAGGAACGCTTCAACCTAGAAGAACAAAACTTGGTGAGCCAAGTGGGATTTGTTTACTTGTCATTACCACCACATATCATCAAGATTGGGTGAAAAAATATTTGCTGGTATTTCGGAAACTCGTAATTTCTTGGAAGCCTGGCAACCCCTTTCAATGAAAGTGCTTTTCCACAGTCTCGGCTTAGGGCTACTTGAAGAGGAAACAAACCATAGAGACAAAACTGAGAACTCCTTTTTTTGTCGAGTTTCAAAGAGCTACTACCAACCATGTTGGATTTAGAGTTACAAATTCATCTATCTATATATGAGAGAACAGAGTGAAATCTAAATATAAAAACTGCTACTATAGACGAACGCTTCAACCAAGAACAAAATTTTGTGAGCCAAGTGGGATTTGTGTACTGATCATTACCACCAAGTGTCATTAAGATTGGGTGAAAAAATAATTGCTGGTATTTCGAAAATTCGCTATTTCTTAGAAGCTTGGCAACCCCTCTCAATGAAAGTGCTTTTCCACAGTCTGTGAATAGGGCTACTTGAAGAGGAAAAAAGCCATAGTGACAAAACTGAGAACTCTTGTATTTTGTCAAGTTTCAAAGAGCTACTACAAACCATGTTGGATTTAGCGTTCCAAATTCGTCTATCTATATAGAAGAGGACATAGTGGAACCTAAATATAAAAACTGCTACTGTAGACGAACGCTTCAACCTAAAAAAACAAAATTTGTTGAGCCAAGTGTGATTTGTGTACTGATCATTACCACCAAGTATCATCAAGATTGGGTGAAAAAATATTTGCTGGTATTTCTGATACTCGTTCTTTCTTAGAAGATTGGCTACCCCTCTCAATGAAAGTGCTTTTCCACAGTCTGTGCCTAGGGCTACTTGAAGAGTAAACAAACCATAGAGACAAAATTCAGAACTCCTTTATTTTTTCAAGTGTCAAAGCGCTACTACAAACCATGTTGGATTTAGAGTTTCAAATTCATCTATCTATATAAGAGAGAACAGAGTGAACCCTATATATAAATACTGCTACTGTTGACGAACGCTTCAACCTAGAAGAACACAATTTGGTGAGCCAAGTGAAATTTGTGTACTGATCATTACCACCACGTATCATCAAGATTGGGTGAAAAAATATTTGCTCGTATTTCGGAAACTCGTTATTTCTTAGAAGCTTGGCCACCCATCTCAATGAAAGTGCTTTTCCAAATTCTGTGCCTAGGGCTACTTGAAGAGGAAACAAACCATAGAGACAAAACTGAGAAGTCCTTTATTTTTTCAAGGTTCAAAGAGCTACTGCAAACCATGTTGGATTTAGAGTTCCAAATTCATCTATCTATATAGGAGAGAACAGAGTGAAACCTAAATATAAAAACTGCTATTGTAGACGAACGCTTCAACTTAGAAGAACAAAATTTGGTGAGCCAAGTGGGATTTGTGTACTTGTCATTTCGACCACGTATCATCAAGACTGGGTGAAGAAATATTTGCTGGTATTTCGGAAACTCGCTCTTTCTTAGAAGCTTGGCAACCCCTATCAATGAAAGTGCTTTTCCACAGTCTGTGTATAGGGCTACTTGAAGAGGAAACAAACCATAGAGACAAAACTGAGAACTGCTTTATTTTGGCCCTTTCAAAGAGCTACGGCAAACCATGTTGGATTTAGAGTAAAAATTCATCTATCTATATAGGAGAGAACAGAGGGAAACCTAAATATAAAAACTGCTACTATAGACGAACTCTTAAACCTAGAACAACAAAATTTGGTGAGCCAAGTGGGATTTGTGTACTGATCATTACCACCAAGTATCATCAAGATTTTGTGAAAATATATTTCCTGGTATTTCGGAAACTCGTAATTTCTTGGAAGCCTGGCAACCCCTTTCAATGAAAGTGCTTTTCCACAGTCTCGGCTTAGGACTACTTGAAGAGGAAACAAACGATAGAGACAAAACTGAGAACTTTTTTTTGTCGAGTTTCAAAGAGCTACTACAAACCATGTTGGATATAGAGTTCCAAACTCATCTATCTATATAGGAGAGAACAGAGTGAAACCTAAATATAAAAACTGCTACTATAGACGAACTCTTCAATCTAAAAGAACAAAATTTGGTGAGCCAAGTGGGATTTTTGTACTGATCATTACCACCAAGTATCATCAAGATTGGGTGAAAAAATATTTGCTGGTATTTCGGAAACTCGTTATTTCTTAGAGGCTTGGCAACCCCTCTCAATGAAAGTGCTTATCCTCATTCTGTGTCTAGGGCTATTTGAAGGGGAAACAAACCATACAGACAAAACTGAGAACTCATTTTTTTGTCAAGTTTCAAAGAACTACTAAAAACCATGTTGGATTTAGAGTTCCAAATTCATCTATCTATATAAGAGAGAACAGAGTGAAACCTACATATAAATACTGCCACTGTTGACGAAGGCTTCAACCTAGAAGAACACATTTTTGTGAGCCAAGTGAAATTTGTGTACTGATCATTACCACCAAGTATCATCAAGATTGGGTGAAAAAATATTTTCTGGTATTTTGGAAACTCGTTATTTCTTAGAAGCTTGGCTACCCCTCTCAATTAAAGTGCCTTTCCACAGTCTGTGCCTAGGGATACTTGAAGAGGAAACAAACCATAGAGACAAAACTGAGAAGTCCTTTATTTTTTCAAGTTTCAAAGAGCTACTGCAAACCATGTTGGATTTAGAGTTCCAAATTCATCTATCTATATAGGAGAGAACAGAGTGAAACCTAAATATAAAAACAGCTATTGTAGACGAACGCTTCAACCTAGAAGAACAAAATTTGGTGACCCACGTGGGATTTGTGTACTTGTCATTACGACCACGTATCATCAAGATTGGGTGAAAAAATATTTGCTGGTATTTCGGAAACTCGTTATTTCTTAGAAGCTTGGCAACCCCTCTCAATGAAAGTGCTTTTCCACAGTCTGTGCCTAGGGCTACTTGAAGAGAAAACAAACCATAGAGGAAATACTGAGAACTGCTTTATTTTGTCATGTTTCAAAGAGCTACTGCAAACCATGTTGGATTTAGAGTTCCAAATTTATCTATATAGGAGAGAAGAGAGTGAAACCTAAAAATAAAAACTGCTACCGTAAAGGAACGCTTCAACCTAGAAGAACAAAATTTGGTGAGCCAAGTTGGAATTGTGTACTTGTCATTACCACCACGTATCATCAAGATTGGGTGAAAAAATATATGCTGGTATTTCGGGAACTCGTAATTTCTTGGAAGCTTGGCAACCCCTTTCAATGAAAGTGCTTTTCCACAGTCTCTGCTCAGGGGAACTTGAAGAGGAAACAAACCATAGAGACAAAACTGAGAACTCGTTTTTTTTTTGTCAAGTTTCAAAGAGCTACTACAAACCATGTTGGATTTAGAGTTCCAAATTCATCTATCTATATAGAAGAGAACAGAGTGGAACCTTAATATAAAAACTACTACTGTAGACGAACGCTTCAACCTAGAAGAACAAAATTTGCTGAGCCAAGTGAGATTTGTGTACTGATCATTACCACCAAGTATCATCAAGATTGGGTTAAAAAAATTTGCTTGTATTTCGGATACTCGTTTTTTCTTAGAAGCTTGGCTACCCCTCTCAATGAAAGTGCTTTCCCACAGTCTGTGCTTAAGTCTACTGGAAGAGGAAACAAACCATAGAGACAAAATTCAGAACTCCTTT
Organism: Callospermophilus lateralis; assembly: GCF_048772815.1. Taxonomy (NCBI): domain Eukaryota; kingdom Metazoa; phylum Chordata; class Mammalia; order Rodentia; family Sciuridae; genus Callospermophilus; species Callospermophilus lateralis. The sequence continues at coordinate 79,627 of NW_027513984.1, read as the reverse complement.
ATTTTTTCAAGGTTCAAAGCGCTACTACAAACCATGTTGGATTTAGAGTTCCAAAATCATCTATCTATATAGGAGAGAACAGAGTGAAACCTAAAAATCAAAACTGCTATTGTAAAGAACGCTTCAACCTAGAAGAACAAAATTTGGTGAGCCAAGTGGGATTTGTGTACTTGTCATTACCACCTCGTATCATCAAGATTGGGTGAAAAAATATTTGCTAGTATTTCGGAAACAGGTTATTTCTTAGAAGCTTCGCAACCCCTCTCAATGAAAGTGCTTTTCCACAGTCTGTGCCTAGGGCTACTTGAAGAGGAAACAAATCATAGAGATAAAACTAGAACTGCTTTATTTTGTCACGTTTCAAAGAGCTACTGCAAACCATGTTGGATTTAGAGTTAAAATTCATCTGTCTATATAGGAGAGAACAGAGTGAAACCTAAATATAAAAACGGCTATTGTATTTGAAAACTTCAACCTAGAACAACAAAATTTGGTGAGCCAAGTGGAATTTGTGTACTGATCATTACCACCAAGTATCATCAAGATTTTGTGAAAAAATATTTGCTGGTATTTCGGAAACTCGTTATTTCTTAGAAGCTTGGCTACCCCTCTCAATTAAAGTGCCTTTCCACAGTCTGTGCTTAGGGCTACTTCAAGAGGAAACAAACCATAGAGACAAAACTGAGTACACCTTTATTTTGTAAAGTTTCAAAGAGCTACTACAAACCATGTTGGATTTAGAGTTCCAAATTCATCTATCTATATAGGAGAGAACAGAGTGAAACCTAAATATAAAAACTGCTATTGTAGACGAACGCTTCAACCTAAAAAAACAAAATTTGGTGAGCCAAGTGAAATTTGTGTACTGATCATTACCACCAAGTATCATCAAGATTGGGTGAAAAAATATTTGCTGGTATTTCAGAAACTCGTTATTTCTTAGAAGCTTGCAACCCATCTCAATGAAAGTGCTTTTCCACAGTCTGTGCCTAGGGCTACTTGAAGAGGAAACAAACCATAGAGACAAAACTGAGAAGTCCTTTATTTTTTCAAGTTTCAAAGAGCTACTGCAAACCATGTTGGATTTAGAGTTCCAAATTCATCTATCTATATAGGAGAGAACAGAGTGAAACCTAAATATAAAAACTGCTATTGTAGATGAACGCTTCAACCTAGAAGAACAAAATTTGGTGAGCCAAGTGCGATTTGTGTACTGATCATTACCACCAAGTATCATCAAGATTTTGTGAAAAAATATTTGCTTGTATTTCGGAAACTCGTTCTTTCTTAGAAGCTTGACTACCCCTCTCAATGAAAGTGCTTTTCCACAGTCTGTGCCTAGGGCTACTTGAAGAGGAAACAAACATCAGAGACAAAACTGAGAACTTCTTTATTTTTTCAAGTTACAAAGCGCTACTACAAACCATGTTGGATTTAGAGTTCCAAATTCATCTATCTATATAGGAGAGAAGAGAGTGAAACCTAAATATAAAAACTGCTACTGTAGACGAACGCTTCAACCTAAAAGAACAAAATTTGGTGAGAAAAGTGGGATTTGTGTACTGATCATTACCACCAAGTATCATCAAGATTGGGTGAAAAAAAATTTGTTGGTATTTTGGAAACTTGTTATTTCTTAGAAGCTTGGCAACCCCTCTCATTGAAAGTGCTTTCCACAGTCTGTGCCTAGGGCTACTTGAAGGGGAAACAAACCATAGAGACAAAACTGAGATCTCCTGTTTTTTGTCAAGTTTCAAAGAGCTACTACAAACCATGTTGGATTTAGAATTCTAAATTCATCTATCTATATAAGAGAGAACAGAGTGAAACCTAAATATAAATACTGCCACTGTTGACGAACGCATCAACCTAGAAGAACACAATTTGGTGAGCCAAGTGAAATTTGTGTACTGATCATTACCACCAAGTATCATCAAGATTGGGTGAAAAAATATTTGCTGGTATTTCGTAAACTCTTTATTTCTTAGAAGCTTGGCAACCCATTTCAATGAAAGTGCTTTTCCACAGTCTGTGCCTAGGGCTACTTGAAGAGGAAACAAACCATAGAGAAAAACTGAGAATTCCTTTATTTTTTCAAGTTTCAAAGAGCTGCTGCAAACCATGTTGGATTTAGAGTTCCAAATTCATCTATCTATATAGGAGAGAACAGAGTGAAAGCTAAAAATAAAAACTGCTATTGTAGACGAACGCTTCAAACTAGAAGAACAAAATTTTGTGAGCCAATTGCGATTTGTGTACTGATCATTACCACCGGTATCATCAAGATTTTGTGAAAAAATATTTTCTGCTTCTTCAGAAACTCGTTATTTCTTAGAAGCTTGGCAACCCCCCTCAATGAAAGTGTATTTCCACAGTCTGTGCCTAGGGCTACTTGAAGAGGAAACAACCCATAGAGAAAAAACTGAGAACTCCTTTATTTTGTCAAGTTTCAAAGAGCTACTGTAAACCCTGTTGGATTTAGTGTTCCAAATTCATCTATCTGTAAAGGAGGGAACAGAGGGAAACCTAAATATTAAAACTGCTATTGTATCGAACGCTTCAATCTAGAAGAACAAAGTTTGGTGAGCCAAGTGGGATTTGTGTACTGATCATTACCACCACGAATCATCAAGATTGGGTGAAAAAATATTTGCTGGTATTTCGGAAACTCGTTCCTTCTTAGAACCTTGGCTACCCCTCTCAATAAAAGTGCTTTTCCACAGTCTGTGCCTAGGGCTACTTGAAGAGGAAACAAACCCTAGAGACACAACTGAGAAGTCCTTTATTTTGTCAAGTTTCAAACAGCTACTACAAACCATGTTGGATTTAGAGTTCCAAATTTATCTATCTATATAGGAGAGAACAGAGTGAAACCTAAATATAAAAACTGCTACTGTAGACGAACGCTTCAAGCAATAAGAACAAAATTTGGTGAGCCAAGAGAGATTTGTGTACTGATCCTTACCACCAAGTATCATCAAGATTGGGTGAAAAAATATTTGCTGGTATTTCAGAACCTCGTTATTTCTTAGAACCTTTGCAACCCCTCTAAATGAAAGTGCTTCTCCACAGTCTGTGCCTAGGGCTACCTGAAGAGGAAACAAACCATAGAGACAAACCTGAAAACTCCTTTGTTTTGTGAAGTTTCAAAGAGCTACTACAAACCATGTTGGATTTAGAGTTCCAAATTCATCTATCTATACAGAGGAGAACAGAGTGGAACCTAAATATAAAAACTGCTACTGTAGACGAACGCTTCAACCTAGAAGAACAAAATTTGGTGAGCCAAGTGGGATTTGTGTACTGATCATTAACACCACATATCATCAAGATTGGGTGAAAAAATATTTGCTGGTATTTCGGAAACTAGGTCTTTCTTAGAAGCTTGGCTACCCCTCTCAATGAAAGTGCATTTCCACAGTCTTTGCCTTTGGCTACTTGAAGAGGAAACAAACCATAGAAACAAAACTGAGAACTCCTTTATTTTGTCAAGTTTCAAAGAGCTACTACAAACCATGTTGGATTTAGAGTTCCAAATTCATCTATCTATAAAGGAGACAACAGAGGGAAACCTAAATATAAAAACTGCTACTGTAGACGAACGGTTCAACCAAGAAGAACAAAATTTTGTAAGCCAAGTGAGATTTGTGTACTTGTCATTACCACTACGTATCATCAAGATTGGGTGAAAAAATATTTGCTGGTATTTCGGAAACTCGTTATTTCTTCGAAGCTTGGCAACCCCTCTCAATGAAAGTGCTTTCCACAGTCTGTGCCTAGGGCTACCGGTAGAGGAAACAAACCATAGAGACAAAACTGAGAACTGCTTTATTTTGTCAAGTATCAAAGAGCTACTGCAAACTCTGTTGGATTTAGAATTCCAAATTCATCTATCTATATAGGAGAGAACAGAGTGGAACCTAAATATAAAAACTGCTACTGTAGACGAACGCTTCAACCTAGAAGAACAAAATATGGTGAGCCAAGTGGGATTTGTGTACTGATCATTACCCCCAAGTATCATCAAGATTGGGTGAAAAAATATTTGGTGGTATTTCAGAAACTCGTTATTTCTTAAAAGCTTGGCAACCCCTCCCAATGAAAGAGCTTTTCCACAGTCTGTGCCTAGGGCTACTTGAAGAGGAAACAAACCATTGAGACAAAACTGAGAACTCCTTTATTTTGTCAAGTTTCAAAGAGCTACTACAAACCATGTTGGATTTAGAGTTCCAAATTTATCTATCTATATAGGAGAGAACAGAGTGAAACCTAAAAATAAAAACTGCTACTGTAGATGAACGCTTCAACCTAGAACAACAAAATTTGGTGATTCAAGTGGGATTTGTGTACTGATCATTACCACCACGTATCATCAAGATTGAGTGAAAAAATATTTGCTGGTATTTCGGAAACTCGTTATTTCTGAGAAGCTTGGCAACCGCTCTCAATGAAAGTGCTTTTCCACAGTCTGTGCCTAGGGCTACTTGAAGAGGAAACAACCCATAGAGAACAAACTGAGAACTCCTTTATTTTGTCAGGTTTCAAAGAGCTACTGTAAACCCTGTTGGATTTAGAGTTCCAAATTCATCTATCTATATATGAGAGAACAGAGTGAAACATAAATATAAAAACTGCTATTGTATCGAACGCTTCAATCTAGAAGAACAAAATTTGGTGAGCCAGGTGGGATTTGTGTACTGATCATTACCACCACGTATCATCAAGATTGGGTGAAAAAAATATTTGCTGGTATTTCGGAAACTCGTTATTTCTTAGAAGCTTGGCAACCCCTCTCAATGAAAGTGCTTGTCCACAGTCTCTGCTTAGGGCTACTTGAAGAGGAAGCAAACCATAGAGACAAAACTGAGAACTCCCTTATTTTGTCAAGTTTCAAAGAGCTACTACAAACCATGTTGGATTTAGAGTTTCAAATTCATCTATCTATATAGGAGAGAACAGAGGGAAACCTAAATATAAAAACTGCTACTGTAGACGAACGATTCAACCTAGAAGAACAAAATTTGGTGAGCCAAGTGGGATTTGTGTACTGATCATTTCGACGAAGTATCATCAAGATTGGGTGAAAAATATTTGCCGGTGTTTCGGAAACTCGTTATTTCTTAGAAGCTTGGCAACACCTCTCAATGAAAGTGCTCTTCCACAGTCTGTGCATAGGGCTACTTCAAGAGGAAACAAACCATAGAGACAAAACTGAGAACTCCCTTATTTTGTCAAGTTACAAAGAACTACTACAAACCATGTTGGATTTAGAGTACCAAATTCATCTATCTATATAGGAGAGAGCACAGTGAAACCTAAATATATAATCTGCTACTCTAGACGAATGCTTCAACCTAGAAGAACAAAATTCGGTGAGCCAAGTGGGATTTGTGTACTGATCATTACCACCAAGTATCATCAAGATTGGGTCAAAAAATATTTGCTGGTATTTCGGAAACTCGTTATGTCTTGTAAGCTTGGCAAACGCTTTCAATGAAAGTGCTTGTCCACAGTCTCTGCTTAGGGCTACTTGAAGAGGAAGAAATCCATAGAGACAAAACTGAGAACTCCCTTATTTTGTCAAGTTTCAAAGAGCTACTACAAACCATGTTGGATTTAGAGTTTCAAATTCATCTATCTATATAGGAGAGAACAGAGGGAAACCTAAATATAAAAATTGCTACTGTAGACGAACGCTTCAACCTAGAAGAACAAAATTTGGTGAGCCAAGTGGGATTTGTGTACTGATAATTTCCACGAAGTATCATCAAGATTGGGTGAAAAATATTTGCCAGTGTTTTGGAAACTCGTTATTTCTTAATAAGCTTGGCAACACCTCTCAATGAAAGTGCTCTTCCACAGTCTGTGCATAGGGCTACTTGAAGAGGAAACAAACCATAGAGACAAAACTGAGAACTCCCTTATTTTGTCACGTTTCAAAGAGCTACTACAAACTATGTTGGATTTAGAGTTTCAAATGCATCTATCTATATAGGAGAGAACAGAGGGAAACCTAAATATAAAACTGCTACTGTAGACGAACGCTTCAACCTACAAGAACAAAATTTGGTGAGCCAAGTGGGATTTGTGAACTGATCATTACCACCAAGTATCATTATGATTGGGTGAAAAAATGTTTGCTGGTATTTTGGAAACTCGTTATTCCTTGGCAGCTTGTCAACCCCTTTCAATGAAAGTGCTTTTCCACAGTCTGTGCCTAGGGCTACTTGAAGAGGAAACAAACCATAGAGACAAAACTGAGAACTCCTTTATTTTGTCAAGTTTCAAAGAGCTACTGCAAACCATGTTGGATTTAGAGTTTCAAATTCATCTATCTATATAGGAGAGAACAGAGGGAAACCTAAATATAAAAACTGCTACTGTAGACGAACGCTGCAACCTAGAAGAACAAAATTTGGTCAGCCAAATGGGATTTGTGTACTGATCATTACCACCAAGTATCATTAAGATTGGGTGAAAAAATATTTGCTGGTATTTTGGAAACTCGTAATTTCTTGGAAGCTTGGCAACCCCTTTCAATGAAAGTGCTTTTCCACAGTCTCTGCTTAGGGGAACTTGAAGAGGAAACAAACCATAGAGACAAAACTGAGAAATCCTTTATTTTGTCAAGTTTCAAAGAGCTATTGCAAACCCTGTTTGATTTAGAGTTCCAATTTCATCTATCTATATAGGAGAGAACAGAGGGAAACCTAAATATAAAAACTGCTACTGTAGACGAACGCTTCAACCAAGAAGAACAAAATTTGGTTAGCCAAGTGGGATTTGTGTACTGATCATTACAACCACATATCATCAAGAGTGGGTGAAAAAATATTTGCTGGTATTTTGGAAACTCATTATTTCTTAGAAGCTTGCCAACCCCTCTCAATGAAAGTGCTTTTCAACAGTCTGTGCCTAGGGCTACTTGAAGGGGAAACAAACCATTGAGACAAAACTAGGAACTCCTTTATTTTGTCAAGTTTCAAAGAGCTACTACAAACCATGTTGGATTTAGCGTTCCAAATTCATCTATCTATATAGAGGAGAAAAGAGTGGAACCTAAATATAAAAACTGCTACTGTAGACGAACGCTTCAACCTAGAAGAACAAAATTTGGTGAGTCAAGTGGGATTTGTGTACTGATCATTACCACTAAGTATCATCAAGATTGGGTGAAAAAAATATTTCCTGTATTTCGGAAACTCGTTCTTTGTTTGAAGCTTGGCAACCCCTCTCAATAAAAGTGCTTTTCCACAGTCTGTGCCTAGGGGTACTTGAAGAGGAAACAAACCATACAGACAAAACTGAGAACTGCTTTATTTTGTCAAGTTTCAAAGAGCTACTGCAAACCCTGTTGGATTTAGAGTTCCAAATTTATCTATCTATATAGGAGAGAACAGAGTGAAACCTAAATATAAAAACTGCTATTGTATCGAATGCTTCAATTGAAGAACAAAATTTGGTGAGCCAAGTGGGATTTGTGTACTGATCATTACCACCACGTATCATCAAGATTGGGTAAAAAAATATTTGCTGGTGTTTCGGAAACTCGTTATTTCTTAGAAGCTTGGCAACCCTCTCAATGAAAGTGCTTTTCCACAGTCTCTGCCTAGGGCTACTTGAAAAGGTAACAAACCATAGAGACAAATCTGAGAACTTCTTTTTTTGTCAAGTGTCAAAGAGTTACTACAAACCATGTTGTATTTAGAGTTCCAAATTCTTTTATCTATATAGGAGAGAAGAGAGTGAAACCTAAATATAAAAACTGCTATTGTATCGAACGCTTCAACCTAGAAGAACAAAATTTGGTGAGCCATGTGGGATTTGTGTACTGATCATTACCACCACGTATCATCAAGATTGGGTGAAAAAATATTTGCTGGTATTTCGGAAATTTGTTCTTTCTTAGAAGCTTGGCTACCCCTCTCAATGAAAGTGCTTTTCCACAGTCTGTGCCTAGGGCTACTTGAAGAGGAAACAAACCATAGAGACAAAACTGAGAACTCCTTTATTTTGTCAAGTTTCAAAGAGCTACTACAATCCATGTTGGATTTAGAGTTCCAAATTCATCTATCTATAAAGAAGAGAACAAAGTGAAACTTAAAAATAAAAACTGCTACTGTAAACGAACGCTTCAACCTAGAAGAACAACATTTGGTGAGCCAAGTGTGATTTGTGTACTAGTCATTACCACCACGTATCATCAAGATGGGGTGAAAAAATATTTGCTGGTATTTCGGAAACTCGTAATTTCTTGGAAACTTGGCAACCACTTTCAATGAAAGTGCTTTCCACAGTCTGTGCCTAGTGCTACTTGAAGAGGAAACAAACGATAGAGACAAAACTGAGAACTCCTTTATTTTGTCAAGGTTCAAAGAGCTACTACCAACCATGTTGGATTTAGAGTACCAAATTCATCTGTCTATAAAGAAGAGAACAGTGTGGAACCTAAATGTAAAAACTGCTACTGTAGACGAACTCTTCAACTTAGAAAAAAAAAAAATTTGGTGAGCCAAGTGGGATTTGTGTACTGATCATTACCACCAAGTATCATCAAGATTGGGTGAAAAAATATTTGCCGGTGTTTCAGAAACTCTTATTTCTTAGAAGCTTGACAACCCCTCTCAATGAAAGTGCTTTTCCACAGTCTGTGCCTAGGGCTACTTGAAAAGGAAACAAACCAGAGAGACAAAACTGAGAACTCTCTTATTTTGTCAAGTTTCAAAGAGCTACTACAAATCATGTTGGATTTAGAGTTTCAAATTCATCTATCTATATAAGAGAGAACAGAGGGAAACCGAAATATAAAAACTGCTACTGTAGACGAACGCTTCAACCTAGAAGAACAAAATTTGGTAAGCCAAGTGTGATTTGTGTACTGATCATTACCTACAAGTATCATTAAGATTGGGTGAAAAAATATTCGCTGGTATTTCGGAAACTCGTAATTTCTTGGAAGCTTGGCAACCCCTTTCAATGAAAGTGCTTTTCCACAGTTTCTGCTCAGGGGAACTTGAAGAGGAAACAAACCATAGAGACAAAACTGAGAACTCCTTTATTTTGTCAAGTTTCAAAGAGCTACTGCAAACCCTGTTTGATTTAGAGTTCCAATTTCATCTATCTATATAGGAGAGAACAGAGGGAACCCTAAATATAAAAACTGCTACTGTAGACGAATGCTTCAACCAAGAAGAACAAAACTTGGTGAGCCAAGTGGGATGTGTGTACTGATCATTACTACCACATATCATCAAGAGTGGGTGAAAAAATATTTGCTGGTATTTTGGATACTCGTTATTTCTTAGAAGCTTGCCAACCCCTCTCAATGAAAGTGCTTTTCAACAGTCTGTGCCTAGGGCTACTTGAAGGGGAAACAAACCATTGAGACAAAACTAGGAACTCCTTTATTTTGTCAAGTTTCAAAGAGCTACTACAAACCATGTTGGATTTAGCGTTCCAAATTCATCTATCTATATAGAGGAGAAAAGAGTGGAACCTAAATATAAAAACTGCTACAGTAGACGAACGCTTCAACCTAGAAGAACAAAATTTGGTGAGTCAAGTGGGATTTGTGTACTGATCATTACCATTAAGTATCATCAAGATTGGGTGAAAAAAATATTTGCTGGTATTTCGGAAACTCGTTCTTTGTTTGAAGCTTGGCAACCCCTCTCAATAAAGTGCTTTTCCACAGTCTGTGCCTAGGGCTACTTGAAGAGGAAACAAACCATACAGACAAAACTGAGAACTGCTTTATTTTGTCAAGTTTCAAAGAGCTACTGCAAACCCTGTTGGATTTAGAGTTCCAAATTTATCTATCTATATAGGAGAGAACAGAGTGAAACCTAAATATAAAAACTGCTATTGTATCAAATGCTTCAACGTAGAAGAACAAAATTTGGTGAGCCAAGTGTGATTTGTGTACTAGTCATTACCACCACGTATCATCAAGATGGGGTGAAAAAATATTTGCTGGTATTTCGGAAATTCGTTCTTTCTTAGAAGCTTGGCTACCCCTCTCAATGAAAGTGCTTTTCCACAGTCTCTGCCTAGGGCTACTTGAAAAGGTAACAAACCATAGAGACAAATCTGAGAACTTCTTTTTTTGTCAAGTTTCAAAGAGTTACTACAAACCATGTTGTATTTAGAGTTCCAAATTCTTTTATCTATATAGGAGAGAACAGAGTGAAACCTAAATATAAAAACTGCTATTGTATCGAATGCTTCAAAAGAAGAACAAAATTTGGTGAGCAAAGTGGGATTTGTGTACTGATCATTACCACCACTTATCATCAAGATGGGGTGAAAAAATATTTGCTGGTATTTCGGAAACACGTTCTTTCTTAGAATCTTGGCAACCCCTCTCAATGAAAGTGCTTTTCCACAGTCTGTGCCTACGGCTACTTGAAAAGGAAACAAACCATAGAGAAAAAATGAGAACTCATTTATTTTGTCAAGTTTCAAAGATGTAATGCAAACCATGTTGGATGTTGAGTTCCAAATTCATCTATCTATATAGGAGAGATCAGAGTGAAACCTAAAAATAAAAACTGCTACTGTAGACGAACGCTTCAACCTAGAAGAACAAAATTGGTGAGCCAAATGGGATTTGTGTACTGATCGTTACCACCAAGTATCATCAAGATTGGGTGAAAAAATATTTGCTGGTATTTCGGAAACTCGTTATTTCTTAGAAGCTTGGCAACCCCTCTCAATGAAAGTGCTTTTTCACAGTCTGTGCCTAGGGCTACTTGAAGAGGAAACAAACCATAGAGACAAAACTGAGAACTCCTTTATTTTTTCAAGTTTCAAAGAGCTACTACAAACCATGTTGGATTTAGAGTTACAAATTCATCTATTTATATTGGAGAGAACAGAGTGAAACCTAAAAATAAAAACTGCTACTGTAAAGGAACGCTTCAATCTAGAAGAACAAAATTTGGTGAGCCAAGTGGGATTTGTGTACTGATCATTACCATCACGTATCATCAAGATTGGTTGAAAAAATATTTGCTGATATTTCGGAAACTCGTAATTTCTTGGAAACTTGGCAACCCCTTTCAATGAAAGTGCTTTTCCACAGTCTCTACTTAGGGAAAATTGAAGAGGAAACAAACCATCGAGACAAAACTGAGAACTGCTTTATTTTGCCAAGTTTCAAAGAGCTAGTACAAACCATGTTGGATTTAGAGTTCCAAATTCAACTATCTATATAGGAGAGAACAGAGGGAAACCTAAATATAAACTGCTACTGTAGACGAACGCTTCAACCAAGAAGAACAAAATTTTCTGAGCCAAGTGGGATTTGTGTACTGATCATTACCACCAAGTATCATCAAGATTGGGTTAAAAAATATTTGCTGGTATTTTGGAAACTCGTTATTTCTTAGAAGCTTGGCAACCCCTCTCAATGAAACTGCTTTTCCACAGTCTGTGCCTAGGGCTACTTGAAGAGGAATCAAACCATAGAGACAAAACTAGAAACTCCTTTATTTTGTCAAGTTTCAAAGAGCTACTACAAATCATGTTGGATTTAGCGTTCCAAATTCATCTATCTATATAGAGGAGAACAGAGTGGAACCTAAATATAAAAACTGCTACTGTAAACGAACGCTTCAAACTATAAGAACAAAATTTGTTGAGCCAAGTGGGATTTGTGTACTGATCATTACCACCAAGTATCATCAAGATTGGGTGAAGAAATATTTGCTGGTATTTTGGAATCTCGTTATTTCTTAGAAGCTTGGCAACCCCTCTCAATGAAAGTGCTTTTCCACAGTCTGTGCCTAGGGCTACTTGAAGAGGAAACAAACGATAGAGACAAAACTGTGAACTCATTTATTTTGTCAAGTTTCAAAGAGCTACTGCAAACCATGTTGGATTTTGAGTTCCAAATTCATCTATCTTTATAGAAGAGAACAGAGTGAAACCTAAAAATAAAAACTGATACTGTAAACGAACGCTTCAACCTAGAAGAACAAAATTTGGTGAGCCAAGTGGGATTTGTGTACTTGTCATTACCACCACGTATTATCAAGATTGGGTGAAAAAATATTTGCTGGTATTTCGGAAACTCGTAATTTCTTGGAAGCTTGGCAACCCCTTTCAATGAAAGTGCTTTTCCACAGTCTCTGCTTAGGGCTACTTGAAGAGGAAACAAACAATAGAGACAAAACTGAGAACTGCTTTTTTTTTCGAGTTTCAAAGAGCTGCTACAAACCATGTTGGAGTTAGAGTTCCAAATTCATCTATCTATATAGGAGAGAACAGAGAGAAACCTAAATATAAAAACTGCTACTGTAGACGAACGCTTCAACAAAGAAGAACAAAATTTGGTGAGCCTAGTGGGATTTGTGTACTGATCATTACCACCAAGTATCATCAAGAGTGGGTGAAAAAATGTATGCTGGTATTTTGGAAACTCGTTATTTCTTAGAAGCTTGGCAACCCCTCTCAATGAAAGTGCTTTTCCACAGTCTGTGCCAAGGGCTATTGAAAAGAAAACAAACCATAGGGACAAAACTAGGAACTCCTTTATTTTTTCAAGTTTCAAAGAGGTACTACAAACCATGTTGGATTTAGCATTCCAAATTTATCTAACTATATAGAGGAGAAAAGCGTGGAACCTAAATATAAAAACTGCTACTGTAGATGAACGCTTCAACCTAGAAAAACAAAATTTGGTGAGCTAAGTGGGATTTGTGTGCTGATCTTTTCCACCACGTATCATCAAGATTGGGTGAAAAAATATTTGCTGGTATTTCGGAAACTCGTTCTTTCTTAGAAGCTTGGCTACCCCTCTCAATGAAAGTGCTTTTCCATATTCTATGCCTTGGGCTACTTGAAGAGGAAGCAAACCATAGAGACAAAACTGAGAACTCCTTTATTTTGTCAAGTTTCAAAGAGCTACTACAAACCATGTTGTATTTAGAGTTCCAAATTCATCTCTCTATATAGGAGAGAACAGAGTGATACCTAAAAATAAAAACTGCTACTGTAAAGGAGCGCTTCAACATAGAAGAACAAAATTTGGTGAGCCAAGTAGGATTTGTGTACTTGTCATTACCACCACGTATCATCAAGATTGGGTAAAAAAATATTTGCTGATATTTCCGAAACTCCTAATTTCTTGGAAGCTTGGCAACCCCTTTCAATGAGTGTTGCTTTTCCACAGTCTCTGCTTAGGGGAACTTGAAGAGGAAACAAACCATAGAGACAAAACTGAGAACTCTTTTTTTTTGTCGAGTTTCAAAGAGCTACTACAAACCATGTTGGATTTAGCGTTCCAAATTCATCTATCTATATAGAGGAGAAAAGAGTGGAACCTAAATATAAATACTGCTACTGTCGACGAACGCTTCATCCTAGAAGAACAAAATTTGGTGAGCCAAGTGGGATTTGTGTACTGATCATTACCACCACGTATCATCAAGATTGGGTGAAAAAATATTTGCTGGTATTTCGGAAACTCGTTATTTCTTAGAAGCTTGGCAACCCCTCTCAATGAAAGAGCTTTTCCACAGTCTGTGCCTAGGGATACTTGAAGAGGAAACAAACCGTAGAGACAAAACTGAGAACTGCATTATTTTGTCAAGTTTCAAAGAGCTACTGCAAACCCTGTTGGATTTAGAGTTCCAAATTCATCTATCTATATAGGAGAAAACAGAGTGAAACCTAAATATAAAAACTGCTACTGTAAAGGAACGCTTCTACCTAGAAGAACGAAATTTGGTGAGCCAAGTGGGATTTGTGTACTTGTCATTACCACCAGGTATCATCAAGATGGGGTGAAAAAATATTTGCTGGTATTTCGGAAACTCGTAGTTTCTTGGAAGCTTGGCAACCCCTTTCAATGAAAGTGCTTTTCCACAGTCTCTGCTTATTGGAACTTGAAGAGGAAACAAACCATAGAGACAAAACTGAGAACTCCTTTTTTTTGTTGAGTTTCAAAGAGCTACTACCAACCCTGTTGGATTTAGAGTTCCAAATTCATCTATGTGTATAGGAGAGAACAGCGTGAAACCTAAATATAAAAACTACTACTCAAGACGAACGCTTTAACCTAGAAGAACAAAATTTGGTGAGCCAAGTGGGATTTGTGTACTGATCATTACCACCAAGTATCAGCAAGGTTGGGTGAAAAAATATTTGCTGGTATTTCGGAAACTCGTTGTTTCTTAAAAGCTTGGGAAACCATCTCAATGAAAGTGCTTTTCCACAGTCTGTGAATAGGGCTACTTGAAGAGGAAACAAACCATTGAGACAATACTGAGAACTCCTTTATTTTGTAAAGTTTCTAAAAGGTACTACAAACCATGATGGATTTAGAGTTCCAAATTCATCTATCTATATAGGAGAGAACAGAGTGAAACCTAAAAATAAAAACTGCTACTGTAGACGAACGCTTCAACCTAGAAGAACAAAATTTGGTGAGCCAAGTGGGATTTGTGTACTGATCATTACCCCCAAGTATCATCAAGATTGGGTGAAAAAATATTTGCTGGTGTTTCGGAAACTCGTTATTTCTTAGTAGCTTGGCAACCCCTCTCAATGAAAGTGTTTTCCACAGTCTGTTCCTGGGCTACTTGAAGAGGAAACAAACCATAGAGACAAAACTGAGAACTCCTTTATTTTGTCAAGTTTCAAAGAGCTACTACCAACCATGTTGGATTTAGAGTTCCAAATTCATCTATCTATATAGGAGAGAACAGAGTGAAACCTAAATATAAAAACTGCTACTCAAGACGAACGCTTCAACCTAGAAGAACAAAATTTGGTGAGCCAAGTGGGATTTCTGTAATGATCATTACCACCAAGTATCATCAAGATTGGGGGAAAAAATATTTGCTGGTATTTCTGAAACTCGTCATTTCTTAAAAGCTTGGCAACTCCTCTCAATTAAATTGCTTTTCCACAGTCTGTGCCTATTGCTACTTTAAGAGGAAACAAACAATTTAGACAAAACTGAGAACTCCTTTATTTTGTCAAGTTTCAAAGAGCTACTACAAACCATGTTGGATTTAGAGTTCCAAATTCATCTATCTATATAAGAGAGAACAAAGTGAAACCTAAAAATAAAAACTGCTACTGTAGACGAACGCTTCAACCTAGAACAACAAAATTTGGTGAGCCTATTGGGATTTGTGTACTGATCATTACCACCAAGTATCATCCAGATTGCGTAAAAAAATATTTGCTGGTATTTCGGAAACTCGTCATTTCTTAAAAGCTTGGCAACCCCTCTCAATGATATTGCTTTTCCACAGACTGTTCCTAAGGCTACTTGAAGAGGAAACAAACCATTGAGACAAAACTGAAACTCCTTTATTTTGTCAAGTTTCAAAGAGCTACTACAAACAATGTTGGATTTAGCGTTCCAAATTCATCTATCTATATAGAGGAGAACAGAGTGGAACCTAAATATAAAAACTGCTACTGTAAACGAACGCTTCAAACTAGAAGAACAAAATTTGGTGAGAAAAGTGGGATTTGTGTACTGATCATTACCACCAAGTATCATCAAGATTGGGTGAAAAAATATTTGCTGGTATTTTGGAATCTCGTTATTTCTTAGAAGATTGGCAACCCCTCTCAATGAAAGTGCTTTTCCACAGTCTGTGCCTAGGGCTACTTGAAGAGGAAACAAACGATAGAGACAAAACTCTGAACTCATTTATTTTGTCAAGTTTCAAAGAGCTACTGCAAACCATGTTGGATTTTGAGTTCCAAATTCATTTATCTTTATAGGAGAGAACGGAGTGAAACCTAAAAATAAAAACTGCTACTGTAAAGGAACGCTTCAACCTAGAAGAACAAAATTTGGTGAGCCTAGTGGGATTTGTGTACTTGTCATTACCACCACGTATCATCAAGATTGGGTGAAAAAATATTTGCTGGTATTTCGGAAACTCGTAATTTCTTGGAAGCTTGGCAACCCCTTTCAATGAAAGTGCTTTTCCACAGTCTCTGCTTAGGGCTACTTGAAGAGGAAACAAACAATAGAGACAAAACTGAGAACTGCTTTTTTTTTCGAGTTTCAAAGAGCTACTACAAACCATGTTGGAGTTAGAGTTCCAAATTCATCTCTCTATATAGGAGAGAACAGAGGGAAACCTAAATATAAAAACTGCTACTGTAGACGAACGCTTCAACAACCACTATTTGACCTAGCCATCCTTCTGGTTGTACATGATGTAGCATCACACCTAGCGGATCTGAGTGGTTGCCAATGGTGAAATGCTGTCTGCGTCTGATCCTCGTGATCCATCATATTCATGTGGCTTTCCCCATCGCGGGCCAGTCAACAAATGTCGCTGAACAGTGTTACTTTCAAGATGCTATGGGAGAGGTATGGAAAAAGTTCAGAGAGAACTAAGTCATTTTCTCAACCATAGAGGGGACGTCTCTAGATGGTGGTGGATGTCATCTTCTTGCCCAGAGGCTCTTACGACCCTGTGATTTGCTGAAGGTGGCCCCCCAGAGTTCAAGTGATGGGGACTTACTCTCCTAATTCATGAATGAGTGGTGTTTGGAGGCAGAGCTTTGGGGAGGTGATCAGGTTAGATGAGGTCAGGGGCATGGAGCCCCAGGATGGCATTGACGGATTGACAAAAAGAGGAAGGGAGACCTGAGCTCGTGTGCTCTCTCTGTCTCTCCTGTTATGGTGCAGCAAGAAGACCCTCCCCAGAGGCTGAGTAGATGCTGAGCAGGGCTCTTGCACTCCGCAGTGTAAGGAATGATGGGAGGAAGAAAAGTCTATAAAACACCCACTCTGTGGTATCCCAGGGAGCCACAAAAAATGGACAGACACAGACTGTCTTCCAACCGAAAGGTGAGGTCGAGAGTTTTCCCGCCTTGAATCGGGAACTTAAGGTGGCAGTGCTGGAGTATCACACACAAGGTCCGTTCCCAACAGACAACAGGGTCTCGGCCTTGTTCTCTTGGTGTATTTGCCTTGGGGGGCCCTGCACGGCGTTGTAAGACCTCCGAGGCCGCCATGATGGGAGGGAGCCCAGTGCACGTGTGGGGTCCAGCTGACATTCAGCATCCAATCAGAGCTGGGAGGAAAGACATCTCCAGTGGTCCCTCCCCAGCCATCAAGTCACCACCCTCCTGAGGATCGTCCCAGAAGAGACCCAAGGACCATGGCATAGGACCTACCATCTCCACTCTACCCTTCCCAAATTTTTCACTTGACTCCATTAACACAATGAAGTGATGGCTTTAAGCATTCACGTGGGGTGGGGGTCATTTGTTTGCAGCCATTGATGACAGGGACAAGAGCAAATGAGACGTGAGCACAGGAGGAAGAAGGGAACCCAAAAGGCATAATCCATGGAAGGGGCGGGTCTTCCCTCTCTTATAGCTAAAGTCTTCTTTCAGCTTTCCCCCACTCCTATCCTTTGTTTCCCTCTATCCTGCAGTGATGGAAATGCAGGTGGGAAGGCCCAAAAGGTGGGAGACAGTTGGACTGAAGGAGTAATCTAGGCAGGAAAGGCCTGGGGCAGCTTTTGGATTAGCACCTCCCTGTTTGTTGGGAGCTGCTTCATTAGCAGTTCCTTAGGATGGGTTGGGGCCTTGGGGACATTAACATTTTAATTCCCCCAGGTGCTGCTCTGGTTTTCTGGACTCCATTCGGCAGTCTCTGTTGGGGTACTTCAAGAGGAAACAAACCATAGAGACAGAACTTAGAACTACTTTATTTTGTGCAGTTTCAAAAAGGTTTTGCCCTTATCATGATCTATTCACCCTCTCACTCCTTCTGATCGTTATTTCTTTGTTTTCAGTTTTCCCAGGTTTGCTTTTGCTGTGTCTTAGGGTGGATTCCTTTGCATTTATCTTGCTTCAGGCTTTCTCTTTTGTTTTTGATTTGTAGTTTTGTGTCCCAGAAAGGGGACATTTTCATTTCCATTGTTGCTGAGATTTCAGGAAACCAGTAGTTTCTTGAAAGCTTGGCACACCTTTGAAATGAAAGTGTCTTTCGGCAGTCTCTGTTGGGGTACTTCAAGAGGAAACAAACCATAGAGATAGAACTTAGAAATACTTGATTTTGTCAAGTTTCAAGGAGCTAGCCCAAACCGTGTTTGATTTAGAGTTCCAAACCCATCAATCTATATGGGAGAAAACAGAGTGAAACCTAAAAACTCAAACTGTTACTGGTAACGAACGCTTCATCCTAGAAGAGTGAATATTGGGAAGCTAAGTGGACTTATTGTACTGATCATTACCACAGAGAATCATCAAGATGGAATGAAAAAATATTTGCTGACTATTCAGAAAACCAGTAGTTTTTTGGAAGCTTGGAACACCTTTGAAATGAAAGTGTCTTTCGGCAGTCTCTGTTGGGGTACTTCAAGAGGAAACAAACCATAGAGACAGAACTTAGAACTACTTTATTTTGTGCAGTTTCAAAAAGCTAGCACAAACCGTGTTTGATTTAGAGTTCCAAACACATCTATCTATATGGGAGAAAACAGAGTGAAACCAAAAAACTCAAACTGTTACTGGTAACGAACGCTTCATCCTAGAAGAGTGAATATTGGGCAGCTTAGTGGACTTAGTGAATGATCATTACCACAGAGAATCATCAAGGTTTGGTGAAAAAAATTTGCCGATATTTCAGAAAACCAGTAGTTTTTTGGAAGCTTGGCACACCTTTGAAATGAAAGTGTCTTTCGGCAGTCTCTGCTTGGGGTAATTCAAGAGGAAACAAACCACAAAGACAGAACTTAGAAGTACTTTATTTGGTCAAGTTTCAAGGAGCTAGCACAAACCATGTTTGATTTAGACTTCCAAACACATGTATCTAAATAGGAGGAAATAGAGTGAAACCTAAAAATTCTAAGTGTTACTGGAAACGAACGCTTCAAGCAAGAAGAGTGAAAATTGGGCAGCTAAGTGGACTTAGTGAACTGATCATTACCACAGAGAATCATCAAGATTGGATGAAAAAATATTTGCCGACTATTCAGAAAACCAGTAGTTTTTTGGAAGCTTGGCACACCTTTCCAATGAAAGTGTCTTACGCAGTCTCTGCTTGTGGCTACTTCAAGAGGAAACAAACCATAGAGACAGAACTTAGAACTACTTTATTTTGTGACATTTCAAAAAGCTAGGACAAACCATGTTTGATTTAGAGTTCCAAACACATCTATCTATATAGGAGAAAACAGAGTGAAACCTAAAAATTCAAAGTGTTACTGGAAATGAACGCTTCAAGCAAAAAGAATAAAATTGGGCACCTAAGTGTACTTACTGAACTGCTCATTACCACAGAGAATCATCAAGATTGGATGAAAAAACATTTGCTGACTGTTCAGAAAACCAATAGTTTTTGGGAAGCTTGGCACACCTTTCCAATGAAAGTATCTTACGCAGTCTCTGCTTGTGGCTACTTCAAGAGGAAACAAACCATAGAGAAAGAACTTAGAACTACATTATTTTCTGAAGTTTCAAAAAGCTAGCACAAACCTGTTTGATTTAGAGTTCCAAACACATCTATCTATATAGGAGAAAACAGAGTGAAACCTAAAAATTCTAAGTGTTACTGGAAACGAATGCTTCAAGGAAGGAGAATGAAAATTGGACAGCTAAGTGGACTTATTCAACTGATCATTACCACAGAGAATCATCAAGATTGGGTGAAAAAAATTCTGCGATTTCAGAAAACCAGTAGTTTTTTGGAAGCTTGGCACACCTTTGAAATGAAAGTGTCTTTCGGCAGTCTCTGCTTGGGGTAATTCAAGAGGAAACAAACCACAAAGACAGAACTTAGAACTACTTTATTTTGTCAAGTTTCAAGGAGCTGGCACAAACCGTGTTTGATTTAGACTTCCAAACACATCTATCTAAATAGGAGGAAATAGAGTGAAACCTAAAAATTCTAAGTGTTACTGGACACGAACGCTTCAAGCAAGAAGAGTGAAAATTGGGCAGCTAAGTGGACTTAGTGAACTGATCATTACTACAGAGAATCATCTAGATTGGGTGAAAAAATATTTGCCGAGATTTCAGAAAACCAGTAGTTTTTTGGAAGCTTGGCACACCTTTGAAATGAAAGTGTCTTTCGGCAGTCTCTGTTGGGGTACTTAAAGAGGAAACAAACCGTAGAGATAGAATTTAGAACTGCTTTATTTTTTCAAGTTTCAAGGAGCTAGCACAAACCGTGTTTGATTTAGAGTTCCAAACCCATCAATGTATATGGGACAAAACAGAGTGAAACCTAAAAACTCAAACTGTTACTGGTAACGAACGCTTCATCGTAGAAGAGTGAATATTGGGCAGCTAAGTGGACTTATTGTACTGATCATTACCACAGAGAATCATCAAGATTGGATGAAAAAATATTTGCTCACTATTCAAAAAACCAGTAGTTTTTTGGAAGCTTGGCACACCTTTCCAATGAAAGTGTCTTACGCAGTCTCTGCTTGTGGCTATTTCAAGAGGAAACAAACCATAGAGACAGATCTTAGAACTACTTTATTTTGTGTCATTTCAAAAAGCTAGGACAAACCATGTTTGATTTAGAGTTCCAAACACATCTAACTATATAGGAGAAAACAGAGTGAAACCTAAAAATTCAAAGTGTTACTGGAAATGAACGCTTCAAGCAAGGAGAATGAAAATTGGGCACCTAAGTGTACTTAGTGAACTGCTCATTACCACAGAGAATCATCAAGATTGGATGAAAAAATATTTGCCGACTATTCAGAAAACCAATATTTTTTGGGAAGCTTGGCACACCTTTCCAATGAAAGTGTCTCACGTAGTCTCTGCTTGTGGGTACTTCAAGAGGAAACAAACCATAGAGACAGAACTTAGAACTATTTTGTTTTGTAAAGTTTCAAAAACCTAGCACAAACCGTGTTTGATTTAGACTTCCAAACACATCTATCTATATAGGAGAAAACAGATTGAAACCTAAAAATTCAAAGTGTTACTGGAAACAAACGCTTCAAGCAAGAAGAGTGAAAATTGGGCAGCTAAGTGGACTTATTGAACTGATCATTACCACAGAGAATCATCAAGTTTTGGTGAAAAAAATTTTCCGAAATTTCAGAAAACCAGTAGTTTTATGGAAGCTTGGCACACCTTTGAAATGAAAGTTTCTTTCGGCAGTCTCTGCTTGGGGTAATTCAAGAGGAAACAAACCACAGAGACAGAACTTAGAACTACTTTATTTTGTCAAGTTTCCAGGAGCTAGCACAAACCGTGTTTGATTTAAACTTCCAAACACATCTATCTATATAGGAGGAAATAGAGTGAAACATACAAATTCAAAGTGTTACTGGAAACGAACGCTTCAAGCAAGCAGAGTGAAAAATGTGCAGCTAAGTGGACTTAGTGAACTGATCATCACTACAGAGAATCCTCTATATTGGGTTAAAAAATATTTGCCGATATTTCAGATAACCAGTAGTTTTTTGGAAGCCTGGCACAACTTTGAAATGAAAGTGTCTTTCGGCAGTCTCTGCTTGGGGTAATTTAAGAGAAAACAAACGACAAAGACAGAACTTAGAACTACTTTATTTTGTCAAGTTTCAAGGAGCTAGCACAAACCGTGTTTGATTTAGACTTCCAAACACATCTATCTATATAGGAGGAAATAGAGTGAAACCTAAAAATTCAAAGTGTTACTGGAAACGAACGCTTCAAGCAAGAAGAGTGAAAATTGGGCAGCTAAGTGGACTTATTGAACTGATCATTACCACAGAGAATCATCAAGTTTTGGTGAAAAAAATTTTCCGAAATTTCAGAAAACCAGTAGTTTTATGGAAGCTTGGCACACCTTTGAAATGAAAGTTTCTTTCGGCAGTCTCTGCTTGGGGTAATTCAAGAGGAAACAAACCACAGAGACAGAACTTAGAACTACTTTATTTTGTCAAGTTTCCAGGAGCTAGCACAAACCGTGTTTGATTTAAACTTCCAAACACATCTATCTATATAGGAGGAAATAGAGTGAAACATACAAATTCAAAGTGTTACTGGAAACGAACGCTTCAAGCAAGAAGAGTGAAAAATGTGCAGCTAAGTGGACTTAGTGAACTGATCATCACTACAGAGAATCCTCTAGATTGGGTTAAAAAATATTTGCCGATATTTCAGATAACCAGTAGTTTTTTGGAAGCCTGGCACAACTTTGAAATGAAAGTGTCTTTCGGCAGTCTCTGCTTGGGGTAATTTAAGAGAAAACAAACGACAAAGACAGAACTTAGAACTACTTTATTTTGTCAAGTTTCAAGGAGCTAGCACAAACCGTGTTTGATTTAGAGTTCCAAACCCATCAATCTATATGGGAGAAAACAGAGTGAAAAATAAAAACTCAAACTGTTACTGGTAACAGTCGCTTCATCCTAGAAGAGTGAAAATTGGGCAGCTAAGTGGACTTAGTGAACTGATCATTACTACAGAGAATCATCTTGATTGGGTTAAAAAATATTTGCCGAGATTTCAGAAAACCTGTAGTTTTTTGGAAGCTTGGCACACCTTTGAAATGAAAGTGTCTTTCGGCAGTCTCTGTTGGGGTACTTAAAGAGGAAACAAACCATAGAGATAGAATTTAGAACTGCTTGATTTTTTCAAGTTTCAAGGAGCTAGCACAAACCGTGTTTTATTTATAGTTCCAAACCCATCAATGTATATGGGAGAAAACAGAGTGAAACCTAAAAACTCAAACTGTTACTGGTAACGAAGGCTTCATCCTAGAAGAGTGAATATGGGCAGCTTAGTGGACGTAGTGAACTGATCATTACCACAGAGAATCATCTATATTGGGTGAAAAAATATTTGCCGAGATTTCAGAAAACCAGTAGTTTCTTGAAAGCTTGGCACACCTTTGAAATGAAAGTGTCTTTCGGCAGTCTCTGTTGGGGTACTTCAAGAGGAAACAAACCATAGAGATAGAACTTAGAAATACTTGATTTTGTCAAGTTTCAAGGAACTAGCCCAAACCGTGTTTGATTCAGAGTTCCAAACCCTTCAATCTATATGGGAGAAAACAGAGTGAAACATAAAACTCAAACTGTTACTGGTAACGAACGCTTCATCCAAGAAGAGTGAATATTGGACAGCTTAGTGGACTTATTGTACTTATCATTACCACAGAGAATCATCAAGATTGGATGAAAAAATATTTGCCGACTATTCAGAAAACCAGTAGTTTTTTGGAAGCTTGGCACACCTTTCCAATGAAAGTGTATTACGCAGTCTCTGCTTGTGGCTACTTCAAGTGGAAACAAACCATAGAGACAGAACATAGAACTACTTTATTTTGTGAAGTTTCAAAAAGCCAGTACAAACCGTGTTTGATTTAGAGTTCCAAACACATCTATCTATATAGGAGAAAAAAGAGTGAAACCTAAAATTTCAAAGTGTTACTGGAAACGAACGCTTCAAGCAAGGAGAATGAAAATTGGGCACCTAAGTGTACTTACTGAACTGCTCATTACCACAGAGAATCATCAAGATTGGATGAAAAAATATTTGCCGACTATTCAGAAAACCAATAGTTTTTGGGAAGCTTGGCACACCTTTCCAATGAAAGTGTCTTACGCAGTCTCTGCTTGTGGCTACTTCAAGAGGAAACAAACCATACAGAAAGAACTTAGAACTACATTATTTTGTGAAGTTTCAAAAAGCTAGCACAAACCTGTTTGATTTAGAGTTCCAAACACATCTATCTATATAGGAGAAAACAGAGTGAAACCTAAAAATTCTAAGTGTTACTGGAAACGAACGCTTCAAGGAAGGAGAATGAAAATTGGGCAGCTAAGTGGACTTATTCAACTGATCATTACCACAGAGAATCATCAAGATTGGGTGAAAAAAATTCTGCGATTTCAGAAAACCAGTAGTTTTTTGGAAGCTTGGCACACCTTTGAAATGAAAGTGTCTTTCGGCTGTCTCTGCTTGGGATACTTCAAGAGGAAACAAACCATAGAGACAGAATTTAGAACTACTTTATTTTGTGAAGTTTCAAAAAGCTAGCACAAACCGTGCTTTATTTAGATTTCCAATCACATCTATCTATATAGGAGAAAACAGAGTGAAACTTAAAATTCTAAGTGTTACTGGAAACGAACGCTTCAAGCAAGAAGAGTGAAAATTGAGCAGCTAAGCGGACTTAGTGAACTGATCATTACAACAGAGAATCATCTATATTGGGTGAAAAAATATTTGCCGAGATTTCAGAAAACCAGTAGTTTCTTGAAACCTTGGCACACCTTTGAAATGAAAGTGTCTTTCGGCAGTCTCTGTTGGGGTACTTCAAGAGGAAACAAACCATAGAGAAAGAACTTAGAACTACTTTATTTTGTCAAGTTTCAAGGAGCTAGCACAAACCGTGTTTGATTTAGACTTCCAAACACATCTATCTATATAGGAGGAAATAGAGTGAAACCTAAAAATTCTAAGTGTTACTAGAAACGAACGCTTCAAGCAAGAAGAGTAAAAAATGGGCAGCTAAGTGGACTTAGTGAACTGTTCATTACTACAGCGAATCCTCTAGATTGGGTGAAAAAATATTTGCGGAGATTTCAAAAAACCAGTAGTTTTTTGGAAGCTTGGCACACCTTTGAAATGAAAGTGTCTTTCGGCAGTCTCTGTTGGGGTACTTAAAGAGGAAACAAACCATAGAGTTAGAATTTAGAACTACTTTATTTTGTCAAGTTTCAAGGAGCTAGCACAAACCATGTTTGATTTAGAGTTCCAAACACATCTATCTATATGGGAGAAAACAGAGTGAAACCTAAAAACTCAAACTGTTACTGGTAATGAACGCTTCATCCTAGAAGAGTGAATATTGGGCAGCTAAGTGGACTTAGTGAACTGATCATTACCACAGAGAATCATCAAGATTGGATGAAAAAATATTTGCCTACTATTCTGAAAACCAGTAGTTTTTTGGAAGCTTGGCATACCTTTCCAATGAAAGTGTCTTACGCAGTCTCTTCTTGTGGCTACTTCAAGAGGAAAGAAACCATAGAGACAGAACTTAGAACTACTTTATTTTGCGATGTTTCAAAAAGCTAGGACAAACCGTGTTTCATTTAGAGTTCCAAACACATCTATCTATATAGGAGGAAACAGAGTGAAACCTAAAAATTCAAAGTGTTACTGGAAACGAACGCTTCAAGCAAAGAGAATGAAAATTGGGCAGCTAAGTGGACTTATTGAACTGATCATTACCACAGAGAATCATCAAGATTGGGTGAAAAAATTTTGCCGAGATTTCAGAAAACCAGTAGTTTTTTGGAAGCTTGGCACACCTTTGAAATGAAAGTGTCTTTCGGCAGTCTCTGCTTGGGGTAATTCAAGAGGAAACAAACCACAAAGACAGAACTTAGAACTACTTTATTTTGTCAAGTTTCAAGGAGATAGCAAAACCGTGTTTGATTTAGACTTCCAAACACATCTATCTATATGAAAGAAAACAGAGTGAAACCTAAAACTCAAACTGTTACTGGTAACGAACGCTTCATCCTAGAAGAGTGAATATTGGGCAGCTTAGTGGACGTAGTGAACTGATCATTACCACAGAGAATCATCTATATTGGGTGAAAAAATATTTGCCCACTATTCAAAAAACCAGTAGTTTTTTGGAAGCTTGGCACACCTTTGAAATGAAAGTGTCTTTCGGCAGTCTCTGTTGGGGTACTTCAAGAAGAAACAAACCATAGAGATAGAACTTAGAAATACTTGATTTTGTCAAGTTTCAAGGAGCTAGCCCAAACCGTGTTTGATTTAGAGTTCCAAACACATCTATCTATATGGGAGAAAACAGAGTGAAACCAAAAAACTCAAACTGTTACTGGTAACGAACGCTTCATCCTAGAAGAGTGAATATTGGGCAGCTTAGTGGACTTAGTGAACTGATCATTACCACAGAGAATCATCAAGGTTTGGTGAAAAAACATTTGCCGATATTTCAGAAAACCAGTAGTTTTTTGGAAGCTTGGCACACCTTTGAAATGAAAGTGTCTTTCAGCAGTCTCTACTTGGGGTAATTCAAGAGGAAACAAACCACAAAGACAGAACTTAGAAGTACTTTTTTGGTCAAGTTTAAAGGAGCTAGCACAAACCGTGTTTGATTTAGAATTCCAAACACATCTATCTAAATAGGAGGAAATAGAGTGAAACCTAAAAATTCTAAGTGTTACTGGAAATGAACTCTTCAAGCAAGAAGAGTGAAAATTGGGCAGCTAAGTGGACTTATTGAACTGATCATTACCACAGAGAATCATCAAGTTTGGTGAAAAAAAATTTGCCGAAATTTCAGAAAACCAGTAGTTTTTTTTAAGCTTGCCACACCATTGAAATGAAAGTGTCTTTCGGCAGTCTCTGTTGGGGTACTTAAAGAGAAAACAAACCATAGAGATAGAATTTAGAACTGCTTTATTTTTTCAAGTTTCAAGGAGCTAGCACAAACCGTGTTTGATTTAGAGTTCCAAACCCATCAATCTATATGGGAGAAAACAGAGTGAAACCTAAAAACTCAAACTGTTACTGGTAACGAACGCTTCATCCTAGAAGAGTGAATATTGGGCAGCTTAGTGGACGTAGTGAACTGATCATTACCACAGAGAATCATCTATATTGGATGAAAAAATATTTGCCCACTATTCAAAAAACCAGTAGTTTTTTGGAAGCTTGGCACACCTTTGAAATGAAAGTGTCTTTCGGCAGTCTCTGTTGGGGTACTTCAAGAAGAAAAAACCATAGAGATAGAACTTAGAAATACTTGATTTTGTCAAGTTTCAAGGAGCTAGCCCAAACCGTGTTTGATTTAGAGTTCCAAACACATCTATCTATATGGGAGAAAACAGAGTGAAACCAAAAAACTCAAACTGTTACTGGTAACGAACGCTTCATCCTAGAAGAGTGAATATTGGGCAGGTTAGTGGACTTAGTGAACTGATCATTACCACAGAGAATCATCAAGGTTTTGTGAAAAAAAATTTGCCGATATTTCAGAAAACCAGTAGTTTTTTTTAAGCTTGCCACACCTTTGAAATGAAAGTGTCTTTCGGCAGTCTCTGTTGGGGTACTTAAAGAGGAAACAAACTGTAGAAATAGAATTTAAAACTACTTTATTTTTTCAAGTTTCAAGGAGCTAGCACAAACCGTGTTTGAGAGTTCCAAACCCATCTATCTATATGGGAGAATACAGAGTGAAACGTAGAAACTCAAACTGTTACTGGTAACGAAAGCTTCATCCTAGAAGAGTGAATATTGGGCAGCTAAGTGGACTTATTGTACTGATCATTACCACAGAGAATCATCAAGATTGGATGAAAAAATATTCGCCCACTATTCAGAAAACCAGTATTTTTTTGGAAGCTTGGCACACCTTTAAATGAAAGTGTCTCACGCAGTCTTTGCTTGTGGGTACTTCAAGAGGAAACAAACCATAGTAACAGAACTTAGAACTGCTTTATTTGTGAAGTATCAAAAAGCTAGCACAAACCATGTTTGATTTAGAGTTCCAATCACATCTATCTATATAGGAGGAAATAGAGTGAAACCTAAAAATTCAAAGAGTTACTGGAAACGAACGCTTCAAGCAAGAAGAGTGAAAATTGGGCAGTTAAGTGGACTTAGTGAACTATCATTACCACAGAGAATCATCTATATTGGGTGAAAAAATATTTGCCGAGATTTCAGAAAACCAGTTGTTTCTTGAAACCTTGGCACACCTTTCCAATGAAAGTGTCTTTCGGCAGTCTCTATTGGGGTACTTCAAGAAGAAACAAACCATAGAGACAGAACTTAGAACTACTTTATTTTGTCAAGTTTCAAGGAGCTAGCACAAACCGTGTTTGATTTAGACTTCCAAACACATCTATCTATATGGGAGAAAACAGAGTGAAACCTAAAAACTCAAACTGTTACTGGTAACGAACGCTTCATCCTAGAAGAGTGAATATTGGGCAGCTAAGTGGACTTAGTGAACTGATCATTACCACAGAGAATCATCAAGATTGGATGAAAAAAATTTGCCGACTATTCTGAAAACCACTAGTTTTTTGGAAACTTGGCACACCTTTCAAATGAAAGTGTCTTACGCAGTCTCTGCTTGTGGCTACTTCAAGAGGAAACAAACCATAGAAACAGAACTTAGAACTACTTTATTTTGTGAAGTTTCAAAAACCTAGCACAAACCGTGTTTGATTTAGAGTTCCAAACACATCTATCTATATAGGAGAAAACAGAGTGAAACCTAAAAATTCTAAGTGTTACTGGAAACGAACGCTTCAAGCAAGAAGAGTGAAAATTGGTCAGGAAAGTGGACTTATTGAACTGATCATTACCACAGAGAATCATCAAGTTTTGGTGAAAAAAAAATGTGCCGAAATTTCAGAAAACGAGTAGTTTTTTGGAAGCTTGGCACACCTTTGAAATGAAAGTGTCTTTCGGCAGTCTCTGCTTGGGGTAATTGAAGGGGAAACAAACCACAAAGACAGAACTTAGAACTACTTTATTTTGTCAAGTTTCAAGGAGCTAACACAAACCGTGTTTGATTTAGACTTCCAAACACATCTATCTATATAGGAGGAAATAGAGTGAAACCTAAAAATTCTAAGTGTTACTGGAAACGAACGCTTCAAGCAAAAAGAGTGAAAAATGGGCAGCTAAGTGGACTTAGTGAACTGATCATTACTACAGAGAATCCTCTAGATTGGGTGAAAAAATATTTGCCGAGATTTCAGAAAACCAGTAGTTTTTTGGAAGCATGGAACACCTTTGAAATGAAAGTGTCTTTTGGCAGTCTCTGTTGGGATACTTCAAGAGGAAACAAACCATAGAGACAGAACTTAGAACTACTTTATTTTGTGAAGTTTCAAAAAGCTAGCACAAACCGTGTTTGATTTAGACTTCCAAACACATCTATCTATATAGGAGAAAACAGAGTGAAACCTGAAAATACAAAGTGTTAATGGAAACGAACGCTTCAAGCAAGGAGAATGAAAATTGGGCAGCTAAGTGGACTCATTGAATTGATCATTACCACAGAGAATCATCAAGATTTGGTGAAAAAATTTTGCCGAGATTTCAGAAAACCAGTAGTTTTTTGGAAGCTTGGCACACCTTTGAAATGAAAGTGTCTTTCGGAAGTCTCTGTTGGGGCACTTACAGAGGAAACAAACTATAGAGATAGAATTTAAAACTACTGTATTTTTCCAGTTTTAAGGAGCTAGCACAAACCGTGTTTGAGTTAGAGTTCCAAACCCATCTATCTATATGGGAGAAAACAGAGTGAAACCTAGAAACTCAAACTTTTACTGGTAACGAACGCTTCATCCTAGAAGAGTGAATATTGGGCAGCTAACTGGACTTATTGTACTGATCATAACCACAGAGAATCATCAAGATTGGATGAAAAAATATTTGCCCACTATTCAGAAAACCAGTATTTTTTGGAAGCTTGGCACACCTTTCCAATGAAAATGTCTCACGAAGTCTTTGCTTGTGGGTACTTCAAGAGGAAACAAACCATAGTAACAGAACTTAGAACTACTTTATTTGTGAAGTTTCAAAAGGCTAGCACAAACCGTGTTTGATTTAGAGTTCCAATCACATCTATCTATAGAGGAGAAAACAGAGTGAAACCTAAAAATTCAAAGTGTTACTGGAAACGAACGCTTCAAGCAAGAAGAGTGAAAAATGGGCAGCTAAGTGGACTTAGTGAACTGATCATTACTACAGAGAATCCTCTAGATTGGGTGAAAAAATATTTTCCGAAATTTCAGAAAACCAGTAGTTTTTTGGAAGCTTCACACACCTTTCAAATGAAAGTGTCTTACACAGTCTCGGCTTGTGGCTACTTCAAGAGAAAAAAAACCATAAAGACAGAACTTAGAACTACTTTATTTTGCAAAGTTTCAAAAGGTAGCACAAACCGTGTTTGATTTAGACTTCCAAACACATCTATCTATATAGAAGGAAATAGAGTGAAACCTAAAAATTCTAAGTGTTACTGGGAACGAACGTTTCAAGAAAGAAGAGTGAAAATTGGGCAGCTAAGTGGACTTAGTGAACTGATCATTACCACAGAGAATCATCAAGTTGGATGAAAAAATATTTTCCGACTATTCAGAAAACCAGTAGTTTTTTGGAAGCTTGGCACACCTTTCCAATGAAAGTGTATTACGCAGTCTCTGCTTGTGGCTACTTCAAGAGGAAACAAACCATAGAGACAGAACATAGAACTACTTTATTTTGTGAAGTCTCAAAAAGCCAGTACAAACCGTGTTTGATTTAGAGTTCCAAACACATCTATCTATATAGGAGAAAAAAGAGTGAAACCTAAAATTTCAAAGTGTTACTGGAAACGAACGCTTCAAGCAAGGAGAATGAAAATTGGGCAGCTAAGTGCACTTATTGAAACGATCATTACCAAGAGAATCATCAAGATTGGGTGAAAAAAATTTTGCCGAGATTTCAGAAAACCAGAAGTTTTTTGGAAGATTGGCACACCTTTGAAATGAAAGTGTCCTTCGGCAGTCTCTGTTGGGGTACTTAAAGAGGAAACAAACTGCATAGATAGAATTAAAAACTACTTTATTTTTTCAAGTTTCAAGGAGCTAGCACAAATCTTTTTTGATATAGAGTTCCAAACCCATCTATCTATATGGGAGAAAACAGAGTGAAACCTAGAAACTCAAACTGTTACTGGTAACGAACGCTTCATCCTAGAAGAGTGAATATTGGGCAGCTAAGTGGACTTATTGTACTGATCATTACCACAGAGAATCATCAAGATTGGATGAAAAAATATTTGCCCACTATTCAAAAAACCAGTAGTTTTTTGGAAGCTTGGCACACCTTTCCAAAGAAAGTGTATCACGCAGTCTTTGCTTGTGGGTACTTCAAGAGGGAAACAAACTATAGTAACAGAACTTAGAACTACTTTATTTGTGAAGTTTCAAAAAGCTAGCACAAACCGTGTTTGATTTAGATTTCCAATCACATCTATCTATATAGGAGAAAACAGAGTGAAACTTAAAATTCTAAAGTGTTACTGGAAACGAACGCTTCAAGCAAGAAGAGTGAAAATTGGGCAGCTAAGCGGACTTAGTGAACTGATCATTACAACAGAGAATCATCTAGATTGGGTGAAAAAATATTTGCCGAGATTTCAGAAAACCAGTAGTTTCTTGAAAGCTTGGCACACCTTTCCAATGAAAGTGTCTTTCGGCAGTCTCTGTTGGGGTACTTTAAGAAGAAACAAACCATAGAGATAGAACGTAAAACTACTTTATTTTGTCAAGTTTCAAGGAGCTAGCACAAACCGTGTTTGAATTAGAGTTCCAAACACATTCTATCTGTATGGGAGAAAACAGAGTGAAACCTAAAAACTCAAACTGTTACTGGTAACGAACGCTTCATCCTAGAAGAGTGAATATTGGGCAGCTAAGTGGACATAGTGAACTGATCATTACCACAGAGAATCATCAAGATTGGATGAAAAAATATTTGCCGACTATTCTGAAAACCAGTAGAATTTGGAAGCTTGGCACACCTTTCAAATGAAAGTGTCTTAGGCAGTCTAGGCTTGTGTCTAATTCAAGAGAAAAAAACCATAGAGACAGAACTTAGAACTACTTTATTTTGCGAAGTTTCAAAAAGGTAGCAAAAACCGTGTTTGATTTAGACTTCCAAACACATCTATCTATATAGTAGGAAATAGAGTGAAACCTAAAAATTCAAAGTGTTACTGGAAACGAACGCTTCAAGCAAAGAGAATGAAAATTGGGCAGCTAAGTGGACTTATTGAACTGATCATTACCACAGAGAATCATCAAGATTGGGAGAAAAAAAATTTGCCTAGATTTCAGAAAACCACTTGTTTTTTGGAAGCTTGGCACACCTTTCTCTGCTTTGGGTAATTCAAGAGGAAACAAACCACGAAGGCAGAACTTATAACTACTTTATTTTGTCAAGTTTCAAGGAGCTAGCACAAACCGTGTTTGATTTAGAGTTCCAAACCCATCTATCTATATGGGGGAAAACAGAGTGAAACGTAGAAACTCAAACTGTTACTGGTAACGAACGCTTTATTCTAGAAGAGTGAATATTGGGCAGCTAAGTGGACTTATTATACTGATCATTACCACAGAGAATCATCAAGATTGGATGAAAAAATATCTGCCTACTATTCTGAAAACCAGTAGTTTTTTGGAAGCTTGGCACACCTTTCCAATGAAAGTGTCTTACGCAGTCTCTGCGTGTGGCTACTTCAAGAGGAAACAAACCATAGAGACAGAACTTAGAACTACTTTATTTTGTGACGTTTCAAAAAGCTAGGACAAACCGTGTTTCATTTAGAGTTCCAAACACATCTATCTATATAGGAGAAAACAGAGTGAAACCTAAAAATTCAAAGTGTTACTGGAAATGAACGCTTCAAGCAAGGAGAATGAAAATTGGGCAGCTAAGTGGACTTAGTGAACTGATCATTACCACAGAGAATCATCAAGATTGGATGAAAAAATATTTGCCGACTATTCAGAAAACCAATAGTTTTTGGGAAGCTTGGCACACCTTTTTAATGAAAGTGTCTTTTGGCAGTCTCTGTTGGGGTACTTCAAGAAGAAAAGAACCATAGAGATAGAACTTAAAACTACTTTATTTTGTCAAGTTTCAAGGAGCTAGCACAAACCGTGTTTGACTTAGAGTTCCAAACACATCTATCTATATGGGAGAAAACAGAGTGAAACCTAAAAACTCAAACTGTTACTGGTAATGAACGCTTCATCCTAGAAGAGTGAATATTGGGCAGCTAAGTGGACTTAGTGAACTGATCATTATCACAGAGAATCATCAAGATTGGATGAAAAAATATCTGCCTACTATTCTGAAAACCAGTAGTTTTTTGGAAGCTTGGCACACCTTTCCAATGAAAGTGTCTTACGCAGTCTCTTCTTGTGGCTACATCAACAGGAAACAAACCATAGAGACAGAACTTAGAACTACTTTATTTTGTGAAGTTTCAAAAAGCTAGCACAAACCGTGTTTGATTTAGAGTTCCAATCACATCTATCTATATTGGAGAAAACAGAGTGAAACCTAAAAATTCTAAGTGTTACTGGAAACGAACTCTTCAAGCAAGAAGAGTGAAAATTGGGCTCCTAAGTGGACTTATTGAACTGATCATTACCACAGAGAATCATCAAGTTTTGGTGAAATAATATTTGCCGAGATTTCAGAAAACCACTAGTTTTTTGGAAGCTTGGCACACCTTTGAAATGAAAGTGTCTTTCAGCAGTCTCTGCTTGGGGTAATTGAAGAGGAAACAAACCACAAAGACAGAACTTAGAAGTTCTTGATTTGTCAAGTTTCAAGGAGCTAGCACAAACCGTGTTTGATTCACACTTCCAAACACATCTATCTATATAGAAGGAAATAGAGTGAAACCTAAAAATTCTAAGTGTTACTGGAAACGAACGCTTCAAGCAAGAAGAGTGAAAATTGGGCAGCTAAGTGGACTTAGTGAACTGATCATTACCACAGAGAATCATCAAGATTGGATGAAAAAATATTTTCCGACTATTCAGAAAACCAGTAGTTTTTTGGAAGCTTGGCACACCTTTTTAATGAAAGTGTCTTACGCAGTCTCTGCTTGTGTCTATTTCAAGAGGAAACAAACCATAGAGACAGAACTTAGAACTACTTTATTTTGTGAAGTTTTTAAAAAGCTAGCACAAATCGTGTTTGATTTAGAGTTCCAAACACATCTATCTATAAGGAGAAAACAGAGTGAAACCTAAAAATTCAAAGTGTTACTGGAAACGAACGCTTCAAGTAAGGAGAATGAAAATTGGGAAGCTAAGTGGACTTATTGAACTGATCATTACCACAGAGAATCATCAAGTTTGGGAGAAAAAAATTTTGCCAAGCTTTCAGTAAAAGAGTAGTTTTTTGGATGCTTGGCACACCTTTGAAATGAAAGTGTCTTTCGGCAGTCTCTGCTTGGGGTAATTGAAGAGGAAACAAACCACAAAGACAGAACTTAGATCTACTTTATTTTGTCAAGTTTCAAGGAGCTAGCACAAACCGTGTTTGATTCACACTTCCAAACACATCTATCTATATAGAAGGAAATAGAGTGAAACCTAAAAATTCTAAGTGTTACTGGAAATGAACGCTTCAAGCAAGAAGAGTGAAAATTGGGCAGCTAAGTGGACTTAGTGAACTGATCATTACCACAGAGAATCATCTTGATTGGGTGAAAAAATATTTGCCGAGATTTCAGAAAACCAGTAGTTTTTTGGAAGCTTGGAACACCTTTGAAATGAAAGTGTCTTTCGGAAGTCTCTGTTGGGGTACTTAAAGAGGAAAGAAACCATAGAGATAGAATTTAGAACTACTTTATTTTTTTCAAGTTTCAAGGAGCTAGCACAAACCGTGTTTGATTCAGACTTCCAAACACATCTATCTATTCAGAAGGAAATAGAGTGAAAACTAAAAATTCAAAGTGTTACTGGAAACGAATGCTTCAACCAAGAAGAATGAAATTTGGGCAGCTAAGTGAAGTTATTGAACTGATCATTACCACAGAGAATCATCAAGTTTTGGTGAAAAAAAATTTGCCAAAATTTCAGAAAACCTGTAGTTTTTGGAAGCTTGGCACACCTTTGAAATGAAAGTGTCTTTCAGCAGTCGCTGCTTGGGGTAATTCAAGAGGAAACAAACCACAAAGACAGAACTTAGAACTACTTTATTTTGTCAAGTTTCAAGGAGATAGCAAAACTGTGTTTGATTTAGACTTCCAAACACATCTATCTATATAAGAGAAAACAGACTGAAACCTAAAAACTCAAACTCTTACTGGTAACGAACGCTTCATCCTAGAAGAGTGAAAATTGGGCAGCTAAGTGGACTTAGTGAACTGATCATTTCCACAGAGAATCATCAAGATTGGATGAAAAAATATTTGCAGACTATTCAGAAATCCAGTAGTTTTTTGAAAGCTTGCCACACCTTTGAAATGAAAGTGTCTTTCGGCAGTCTCTGTTGGGGTACTTCAAGAGGAAACAAACATAGAGACAGAACTTAGAACTACTTTATTTTGTGAACTTTCAAAAAGCTAGCACAAACCGTGTTTGATTTAGAGTTCCAAACACATCTATCTATATAGGAGAAAAAAGAGTGAAACCTAAAAATTCAACGTGTTACTGGAAACGAACGCTTCAAGCAAGGAGAATGAAAATTGGGCAGCTAAGTGGACTTATTGAACTGATCATTACCAAGAGAATCATCAAGATTGGGTGAAAAAAATTTTGCCGAGATTTCAGAAAACCAGTAGTTTTTTGGAAGCTTGGCACACCTTTGAATGAAAGTGTCCTTCGGCAGTCTCTGTTGGGGTACTTAAAGAGGAAACAAACTGTATAGATAGAATTAAAAACTACATTATTTTTTCAAGTTTCAAGGAGCTAGCACAAATCGTGTTTGATATAGAGTTCCAAACCCATCTATCTATATGGGAGAAAACAGAGTGAAACCTGGAAACTCAAACTGTTACTGGTAACGAACGCTTCATCCTAGAAGAGTGAATATTGGGCAGCTAAGTGAACTTATTGTACTGATCATTACCACAGAGAATCATCAAGATTGGACGAAAAAATATTTGCCCATTATTCAGAAAACCAGTAGTTTTTGGAAGCTTGGCACACCTTTCCAAAGAAAGTGTATCACGCAGTCTTTGCTTGTGGGTACTTCAAGAGGAAACAAACTATAGTAACAGAACTTAGAACTACTTTATTTGTGAAGTTTCAAAAAGCTGGCACAAACCGTGTTTGATTTAGATTTCCAATCACATCTATCTATATAGGAGAAAACAGAGTGAAACCTAAAAATTCTAAGTGTTACTGGAAACGAACACTTCAAGCAAGAAGAGTGAAAATTGAGCAGCTAAGCGGACATAGTGAACTGATCATTATCACAGACAATCATCTAGATGGGGTGAAAAAATATTTGCCAAGATTTCAGAAAACCAGTAGTTTCTTGAAACCTTGGCACACCTTTGAAATGAAAGTGTCTTTCGGCAGTCTCTGTTGGGGTACTTCAAGAGGAAAGAAACCATAGAGAAAGAACTTAGAACTACTTTATTTTGTCAAGTTTCAAGGAGCTAGCACAAACCATGTTTGATTTAGAGTTCCAAACACATCTATCTATATGGGAGAAAACAGAGTGAAACCTAAAAACTCAAACTGTTACTTGTAACGAACGCTTCATCCTAGAAGAGTGAGTATTGGGCAGCTAAGGGGACTTATTGAACTGATCATTACCAGAGAGAATCATCAAGATTGGATGAAACAATATTTGCCAACTATTCTGAAAACCAGTAGTTTTTTGGAAGCTTGGCACACCTTTCCAATGAAAGTGTCATACGCAGTCCCTGATGTGGCTACTTCAAAAAGAAACAAACCACAGAGACAGAACTTAGAACTACTTTATTTTGTGACGTTTCAAAAAGCTAGCACAAACCGTGTTTGATTTAGAGTTCCAAACACATCTATCTATTTAGGAGAAAACAGAGTGAAACCTATAAATTCAAAGTGTTACTGGAAACGAACGCTTCAAGAAAGAAGAATGAAAATTGGCCAGCTAAGTGGACTTACTGAACTGATCATTACCACAGAGAATCATCAAGTTTTGGTGAAAAAATATTTGCCGAAATTTCAGAAAACCAGTAGTTTTTTGGAAACTTGGCACACCTTTGAAATGAAAGTGTCTTTCGGCAGTCTCTGTTGGGGTACTTCAAGAGGAAACAAACCATAGAGATAGAACTTAGAACTACTTGATTTTGTCAAGTTTCAAGGAGATAGCACAAACCATGTTTGATTTACACTTTCAAACACATCTATCTATATAGGAGGAAATAGAGTGAAACCTAAAAATTCTAAGTGTTACTGTAAACGAACGTTTCAAGAAAGAAGAGTGAAAATTGGGCGAATAAGTGGACTTAGTGAACTCATCATTACCACAGAGAATCATCAAGATTGGATGAAAAAAAATTTCCGACTATTCAGAAAACCAGTAGTTTTTTGGAAGCTTGGCACACCTTTCCAATGAAAGTGGATTACGCAGTCTCTGCTTGTGGCTACTTCAAGAGGAAACAAACCATAGAGAGAGAACTTATAACTACTTTATTTTGTGAAGTTTCAAAAAGCTAGCACAAACTGTGTTTCATTTAGAGTTCCAAACACATCTATCTATATAGGAGAAAACAGAGTGAAACCTAAAAATTCAAAGTGTTACTGGAAATGAATGCTTCAAGCAAGGAGAATGAAAATTGGGCAGCTAAGTGGACTTAGTGAACTGATCATTACCACAGAGAATCATCAAGTTTGCTGAAAAAAAATGTGCCAAAATTTCAGAAATCCAGTAGTATTTTGGAAGCTTCGCACACCTTTGAAATGAAAGTGTCTTTCGGCAGTCTCTGCTTGGGGTAATTCAAGAGGAAACAAAACACAAAGACAGAACTTAGAACAACTTTATTTTGTCAAGTTTCAAGGAACTAGCACAAACCGTGTTTGATTTAGACTTCCAAGCACATCTATCTATACAGGAGGAAATAGAGTGAAACCTAAAAATTCTAAGTGTTACTGGAAACGAATGCTTCAAGCAAGAAGAGTGAAAATTGGGCAGCTAAGTGGACTTAGTGAACTGATCATTACTACAGAGAATCCTCTAGATTGGGTGAAAAAATATTTGCCAAGATTTCAGAAAACCAGTAGTTTTTTGGAAGCTTGGCACACCTTTGAAATGAAAGTGTCTTTCGGCAGTCTCTGTTGGGGTACTTCAAGAGGAAACAAACCATAGAGATAGAATTTAGAACTACTTTATTTTTTCAAGTTTCAAGGAGCTAGAACAAACCGTGTTTGATTTAGAGTTCCAAAACCATCAATCTATATGAGAGAAAACAGAGTGAAACCTAAAAACTCAAACTGTTACTGGTAACGAACGCTTCATCCTAGAAGAGTGAATATTGGGCAGCTAAGTGGACTTATTGTACTGAACATTACCACAGAGAATCATCAAGATTGGATGAAAAAATATTTGCCGACTATTCAGAAAACCAGTAGTTTTTTGGAAGCTTGGCACACCTTTCCAATGAAAGTGTCTTACGCAGTCTCTGCTTGTGGGTGCTTCAAGAGGAAAGAAACCATAGAGACAGAACTTAGAACTACTTTATTTTGTGAAGTTTCAAAAAGCTAGCACAAACCGTGTTTGATTTAGAGTTCCAAACACATCTATCTATATAGGAGAAAACAGAGTGAAACCTAAAAATTCAAAGTGTTACTGGAAATGAATGCTTCAAGCAAGGAGAATGAAAATTGGGCAGCTAAGTGGACTTAGTGAACTGATCATTACCACAGAGAATCATCAAGATTGGATGAAAAAATATTTGCCGACTATTCAGAAAACCAGTAGTTTTTGGAAGCTTCCCACACCTTTCCAATGAAAGTGGCTCACGTAGTCTCTGCTTGTGTGTACTTCAAGAGGAAACAAACTATAGAGACAGAACTTAGAACTACTTTATTATGTGAAGTTTCAAAAAGCTAGCACAAACCGTGTTTGATTTAGAGTTCCAATCACATCTATCTATATTGGAGAAAACAGAGTGAAACCTAAAAATTCAAAGTTTAACTAGAAACGAACGCTTCAAGCAAGAAGAGTGAAAATTGGGCAGCTAAGTGGACTTAGTGAACTGATCATTACCACAGAGAATCATCTATATTGGGTGAAAAAATACTTGCCGAGATTTCAGAAAACCAGTAGTTTCTTGAAAGCTTGGCACACCTTTCCAATGAAAGTGTCTTTCGGCAGTCTCTGTTGGGGTACTTCAAGAAGAAACGAACCATAGAGATAGAACTTAAAACTACTTTATTTTGTCAAGTTTCAAGGAGCTAGCACAAACCGTGTTTGATTTAGAGTTCCAAACACATCTATCTATATGGGAGAAAACAGAGTGAAACCTAAAAACTCAAACTGTTACTGGTAACGAACGCTTCATCCTAGAAGAGTGAATATTGGGCAGCTAAGTGGACTTAGTGAACTGATCATTACCACAGAGAATCTTCAAGATTGGATGAAAAAATATTTGCTGACTATTCTGAAAACCAGTAGTTTTTTGGAAGCTTGGCACACCTTTCCAATGAAAGTGTCTTTCGGCAGTCTCTGCTTGGGGTAATTGAAGAGGAAACAAACCACAAAGACAGAACTTAGAACTACTTTATTTTGTCAAGGTTCAAGGAGCTAGCACAAACCGTGTTTGATTTAGACTTCCAAACACATCTATCTATATGGGAGGAAATAGAGTGAAACCTAAAAATTCAAAGTGTTCCTGGAAACGAACGCTTCAAGCAAGATGAGTGAAAAATGGGCAGCTAAGTGGACTTAGTGAACTGATCATTACTACAGAGAATCCTCTTGATTGGGTGAAAAAATATTTTCCAAGATTTCAGAAAACCAGTAGTTTTTTGGAAGCTTGGCACACCTTTCAAATGAAAGTGTCTTACGCATCTCGGCTTTTGGCTACTTCAAGAGAAAACAAACCATAGAGACAGAACTTAGAACTACTTTATTTTGTGAAGTTTCAAAAAGCTAGCAAAAATCGTGTTTGATTTAGAGTTCCAAACACATCTATCTATATAGGAGAAAACAGAGTGAAACCTAAAAATTCAAAGTGTTAGTGGAAACGAACGCTTCAAGTAAAAAGAATTAAAATTGGGCAGCTAAGTGGACTTATTGAACTGATCATTACCACAGAGAATCATCAAGATTGGGAGAAAATAATTTTGCCAAGATTTCAGTAAACCAGTAGTTTTTTGGATGCTTGGCACACCTTTGAAATGAAAGTGTCTTTCGGCAGTCTCTGCTTGGGGTAATTGAAGAGGAAACAAACCACAAAGACAGAACTTAGATCTACTTTATTTTGTCAAGTTTCAAGGAGCTAGCACAAACCGTGTTTGATTCACACTTCCAAACACATCTATCTATATAGAAGGAAATAGAGTGAAACCTAAAAATTCTAAGTGTTATTGGAAACGAAGGCTTCAAGCAAGAAGAGTGAAAATTGGGCAGCTAAGTGGACTTAGTGAACTGATCATTACCACAGAGAATCATCTAGATTGGGTGAAAAAATATTTGCCGAGATTTCAGAAAACCAGTAGTTTTTGGGAAGCTTGGCACAACTTTGAAATGAAAGTGTCTTTCGGCAGTCTCTGTTGGGATACTTAAAGAGGAAACAAACCGTAGAGATAGAATTTAGAACTACTTTATTTTTTCAAGTTTCAAGGAGCTAGCACAAACCGTGTTTGATTTAGACTTCCAAACACATCTATCTATATAGAAGGAAATAGAGTGAAACCTAAAAATTCAAAGTGTTACTGGAAACGAATGCTTCAAACAAGAAGAGTGAAAATTGGGCAGCTAAGTGGAGTTATTGAACTGATCATTACCACAGAGAATCATCAAGTTTTGGTGAAAAAAAATTTGCCGAAATTTCAGAAAACCAGTAGTTTTTTGGAAGCTTGGCACACCTTTGAAATGAAAGTGTCTTTCGGCAGTCTCTGCTTGGGGTAATTCAAGAGGAAACAAACCACAAAGACAGAACTTAGAACTACTTTATTTTGTCAAGTTTCAAGGAGATAGCAAAACCGTGTTTGATTTAGACTTCCAAACACATCTATCTATA
This sequence comes from Callospermophilus lateralis, assembly GCF_048772815.1. Lineage (NCBI taxonomy): Eukaryota > Metazoa > Chordata > Mammalia > Rodentia > Sciuridae > Callospermophilus > Callospermophilus lateralis. The sequence continues at coordinate 38,925 of NW_027513984.1, read as the reverse complement.
TAAGAGAAAACAGACTGAAACCTAAAAACTCAAACTGTTACTGGTAACGAACACTTCATCCTAGAAGAGTGAATATTGGGCAGCTAAGTGGACTGATTGTACTGATCATTACCAAAGAGAATCATCAAGATTGGATGAAAAAATATTTGCCCACTATTCAGAAAACCAGTAGTTTTTTGGAAGCTTGGCACACCTTTAAAAGAAAGTGTATCAAGCAGTCTTTGCTTGTGGGTACTTCAAGAGGAAACAAACCATAGTAACAGAACTTAGAACTACTTTATTTGTGAAGTTTCAATAAACTAGCAAAAACCGTGTTTGATTTAGAGTTCCAATCACATCTATCTATATAGGAGAAAACAGAGTGAAACATAAATATTCTAAGTGTTACTGGAAACGAACGCTTCAAGCAACAGGAGTGAAAATTGGGCAGCTAAGCGGACTTAGTGAACTGATCATTACCACAGAGAATTATCTAGATTGGCTGAAAAAATATTTGCCGAGATTTCAGAAAACCAGTAGTTTCTTGAAACCTTGGCACACCTTTGAAATGAAAGTGTCTTTCGGCAGTCTCTGTTGGGGTACTTCAAGAGGAAACAAACCATAGAGAAAGAACTTAGAACTACTTTATTTTGTCAAGTTTCAAGGAGCTAGCACAAACCGTGTTTGATTTAGAGTTCCAAACACATCTATCTATATGGGAGAAAACAGAGTGAAACCTAAAAACTCAAAATGTTACTGGTAACGAACGCTTCATCCTAGAAGAGTGAGTATTGGGCAGCTAAGAGGACTTATTGTACTGATCATTACCAGAGAGAATCATCAAGATTGGATGAAACAATATTTGCCAAGTGTTCTGAAAACCAGTACTTTTTTGGAAGCTTGGCACACCTTTCCAAAGAAAGTGTCATACGCAGTCTCTGCTTGTGGCTACTTCAACAAGAAAAAAACCATAGAGACAGAACTTAGAACTACTTTATTTTGTGACGTTACAAAAAGCTAGGACAAACCGTGTTTGATTTAGAGTTCCAAACACATCTATCTATATAGGAGAAAACAGAGTGAAACCTAAAAATTCAAACTGTTACTGGAAACGAACGCTTCAAGCAAGAAGAGTGAAAATTGGGCAGCTAAGTGGACTTATTGAACTGATCATTACCACAGAGAATCATCAAGTTTTGGTGAAAAAAAATTTGCCGAAATTTCAGAAAACCAGTATTTTTTTGGAAACTTTTTACACCTTTAAAATGAAAGTGTCTTTCGGCAGCCTCTGTTGGGGTATTTCAAGAGGAAATAAACCATAGAGATAGAACTCAGAACTACTTGATTTTGTAAAGTTTCAAGGAACTAGCACAAACCGTGTTTGATTTAGACTTCCAAACACATCTATCTATATAGGAGGAAATAGAGTGAAACCTAAAAATTCTAAGTGTTACTGGAAACGAAAGTTTCAAGAAAGAAGAGTGAAAATTGGGCAAATAAGTGGACTTAGTGAACTGATCATTACCACAAAGAATCATCAAGATTGGATGAAAAAATATTTTCCGACTATTCAGAAAACCAGTAGTTTTTTGGAAGCTTGGCACACCTTCCCAATGAAAGTGTATTACACAGTCTCTGCTTGTGGCTACTTCAAGAGGAAACAAACCATAGAGACAGAACTTAGAACTACTTTATTTTGTGAAGTTTCAAAAAGCTTGCACAAACCGTGTTTGATTTAGAGTTCCAAACACATCTATCTATATAGGAGAAAAAAGAGTGAAACCTAAAAATTCAAAGTGTTACTGGAAACGAACGCTTCAAGCAAAGAGAATGAAAATTGGGCAGCTAAGTGTACTTATTGAACTGATCATTACCACAGAGAATCATCAAGATTGGGTGAAAAAATTTTGTCGAGATTTCAGAAAACCAGTAGTTTTTTGGAAACTTGGCACACCTTTGAAATGAAAGTGTCTTTCGGCAGTCTCTGTTGGGGTACTTCAAGAGGAAACAAACCATAGAGACAGAATTTAGAAGTACTTTATTTTGCGAAGTTTCAAAAAGCTTGCAAAAACCGTGTTTGATTTAGAGTTCCAAACACATCTATCTATATAGGAGAAAACAGAGTGAAACATAAATATTCTAAGTGTTACTGGAAACGAACGCTTCAAGCAACAGGAGTGAAAATTGGGCAGCTAAGCGGACTTAGTGAACTGATCATTACCACAGAGAATTATCTAGATTGGCTGAAAAAATATTTGCCGAGATTTCAGAAAACCAGTAGTTTCTTGAAACCTTGGCACACCTTTCCAATGAAAGTGTCTTTCGGCAGTCTCTGCTTGGGGTAATTGAAGAGGAAACAAACCACAAAGACAGAACTTAGAACTACTTTATTTTGTCAAGTTTCAAGGAGCTAGCACAAACCGTGTTTGATTTAGAGTTCCAAACACATCTATCTATATGGGAGAAAATAGAGTGAAACCTAAAAACTCAAACTGTTACTGGTAACGAATGCTTCATCCTAGAAGAGTGAGTATTGGGCAGCTAAGAGGACTTATTGTACTGATCACTACCAGAGAGAATCATCAAGATTGGATGAAACAATATTTGCCAACTATTCTGAAAACCAGTCGTTTTTTGGAAGCTTGGCACACCTTTCCAATGAAAGTGTCATACGCAGTCTCTGCTTGTGACTACTTCAAGAAGAAACAAACCATAGAGACAGAACTAGAACTACTTTATTTTGTGACATTTCAAAAAGCTAGCACAAACCGTGTTTGATTTAGAGTTCCAAACACATCTATCTATATAGGAGAAAACAGAGTGAAACCTAAAAATTCAAAGTGTTACTGGAAACGAACGCTTCAAGCAAGAAGAGTGAAAATTCGCCAGCTAAGTGGACTTATTGAACTGATCATTACCACAGAGAATCATCAAGTTTTGGTGAAAAAAAATTTGCCGAAATTTCAGAAAACCAGTAGTTTTTTGGAAGCTTGGCACACCTTTGAAATGAAAGTGTCTTTCGGCAGTCTCTGCTTGTGGTAATTCAAGAGGAAACAAATCACAAAGACAGAACTTAGAACTACGTTATTTTTTCAAGTTTCAAGGAGATAGCACAAACCGTGTTTGATTTAAAGTTCCAAACCCATCTATCTATATGGGAGAAAACAGAGTGAAACCTAGAAACTCAAACTGTTACTGGTAACGAACGCTTCATCCTAGAAGAGTGAATATTGGGCAGCTAAGTGGACTCATTTTACTGATCATTACCACAGAGAATCATCAAGATTGGATGAAAAAATATTTGCTGACTACTCAGAAATCCAGTAGTTTTTTGGAAGCTTGCCACACCTTTGAAATGAAAGTGTCTTTCGGCAGTCTCTGTTGGGGTACTTCAAGAGGAAACAAACCATAGAGACAGAACTTAGAACTACTTTATTTTGTGAAGTTTCAAAAAGCTAGCACAAACCGTGTTTGATTTAGAGTTCCAAACACATCTATCTATATAGGAGAAAAAAGAGTGAAACCTAAAAATTCAAAGTGTTACTGGAAACGAACGCTTCAAGCAAGGAGAATGAAAATGGGCAGCTAAGTGGACTTAATGAACTGATCATTACCACAGAGAATCATCAAGATTGGGTGAAAAAAATTTTGCTGAGATTTCAGAAAACCAGTAGTTTTTTGGAAGCTTGGCACACCTTTGAAATGAAAGTGTCTTTGGGCAGTCTCTGCTTGGGGTAATTCAAGAGGAAACAAACCACAAAGAGAGAACTTAGAACTACTTTATTTTTTCAAGTTTCAAGGAGCTAGCACACACCGTGTTTGATTTAGAGTTCCAAACACATCTATCTATATGGGAGAAAACAGAGTGAAACCTAAAAACTCAAACTGTTACTGGTAATGAATGCTTCATCCTAGAAGAGTGAGTATTGGGCAGCTAAGAGGACTTATTGTACTGATCATTACCAGAGAGAATCATCAAGATTGGATGAAACAATATTTGCCAACTATTCTGAAAACCAGTAGTTTTTTGGAAGCATGGCACATCTTTCCAATGAAAGTGTCATACGCAGTCCCTGCTTGTGGCTACTTCAAAAGAAACAAACCACAGAGACAGAACTTAGAACTACTTTATTTTGTGACGTTTCAAAAAGCTAGCACAAACCGTGTTTGATTTAGAGTTCCAAACACATCTATCTATATAGGAGAAAACAGAGTGAAACCTAAAAATTCAAAGCCTTACTGGAAACGAACGCTTCAAGCAAGGAGAATGAAAATTGGGCAGCTAAGTGGACTTATTGAACTGATCATTACCACAGGGAATCATCAAGATTGAGAGAAAATAATTTTGCCGAGATTTCAGAAAACCAGTAGTTTTTTGGAACCTTGGCACACCTTTGCAATGAAAGTGTCTTTTGGCAGTCTCTGCTTGGGGTAATTCAAGAGGAAACAAACCACAAAGACAGAACTTAGATCTACTTTATTTTGTCAAGTTTCAAGGAGGTAGCACAAACCGTGTTTGATTTAGACTTCCAAACACATCTATCTATATAGAAGGAAATAGAGTGAAACCTAAAAATTCTAAGTGTTACTGGAAACGAACGCTTCAAGCAAGAAGAGTGAAAATTGGGCAGCCAAGTGGACTTAGTGAACTGATCATTACCACAAAGAATCATCTAGATTGGGTGAAAAAATATTTTTCGAGATTTCAGAAAACCAGTAGTTTTTTGGAAGCTTGGCACACCTTTGAAATGAAAGTGTCTTTCGGCAGTCTCTGTTGGGGTACTTAAAGAGCAAACCATAGAGATAGAATTTAGAACTACTTTATTTTTTCAAGTTTCAAGGCTCTAGCACAAACCGTGTTTGATTTAGACTTCCAAACACATCTATCTATATAGAAGGAAATAGAGTGAAACCTAAAAATTCAAAGTGTTACTGAAACGAATGCTTCAACCAACAAGAGTGAAAATTGGGCAGCTAAGTGGAGTTATTGAACTGATCATTACCACAGAGAATATTCAAGTTTTGGTGAAAAAAATTTGCCGAAATTTCAGAAAACCTGTAGTTTTTTGGAAGCTTGGCACACCTTTGAAATGAAAGTGTCTTTCTGCAGTCTCTGCTTGGGGTAGTTCAAGAGGAAAGAAACCACAAAGACAGAACTTATAACTACTTTATTTTGACAAGTTTCAAGGAGCTAGCACAAACCGTGTTTGATTTAGAGTTCCAAACCCATCTATCTATATGGGAGAAAACAGACTGAAACCTAAAAACTCAAACTGTTACTGGTAACGAACGCTTCATCCTAGAAGAGTGAATATTGGGCAGCTAAGTGGACTGATTGTACTGATCATTACCACAGAGAATCATCAAAATTGGATGAAAAAATATTTGCCGACTATTCAGAAATCCAGTAGTTTTTTGGAAGCTTGCCACACCTTTGAAATGAAAGTGTCTTAAGGCAGTCTCTGTTGGGGTACTTCAAGAGGAAATAAACCATAGAGACAGAACTTAGAACTACTTTATTTTGTGCATTTTCGAAAAGCTAGCACAAACCGTGTTTGATTTAGAGTTCCAAACACATCTATCTATATAGGAGAAAAAAGAGTGAAACCTAAAAATTCAAGTGTTACTGGAAACGAACGCTTCAAGCAAGAGTAGTGAAAATTGGGCAGCTAAGCGGACTTAGTGAACTGATCATTACCACAGAGAATCATCTAGATTGGCTGAAAAAATATTTGCCGAGATTTCAGAAAACCAGTAGTTTCTTGAAACCTTGGCACACTTTGAAATGAAAGTGTCTTTCGGCAGTCTCTGTTGGGGTACTTCAAGAGCAAACAAACCATAGAGATAGAACTTAGAACTACTTTATTTTGTCAAGTTTTAAGGAGCTAGCACAAACCGTGTTTGATTTAGAGTTCCAAACACATCTATCTATATGGGAGAAAATAGAGTGAAACCTAAAAACTCAAACTGTTACTGGTAACGAATGCTTCATCCTAGAAGAGTGAGTATTGGGCAGCTAAGAGGACTTATTGTACTGATCATTACCAGAGAGAATCATCAAGATTGGATGAAACAATATTTGCCAACTATTCTGAAAACCAGTCGTTTTTTGGAAGCTTGGCACACCTTTCCAATGAAAGTGTCATACGCAGTCTCTGCTTCTGACTACTTCAAGAAGAAACAAACCATAGAGACAGAACTAGAACTACTTTATTTTGTGACGTTTCAAAAAGCTAGCACAAACCGTGTTTGATTTAGAGTTCCAAACACATCTATCTATATAGGAGAAAACAGAGTGAAACCTAAAATTTCAAAGTGTTACTGGAAACGAACGCTTCAAGCAAGAAGAGTGAAAATTGGGCAGCTAAGTGGACTTATTGAACTGATCATTACCACAGAGAATCATCAGTTTTGGTGAAAAAAAATTTGCCGAAATTTCAGAAAACCAGTAATTTTTTGGAAGCTTGGCACACCTTTGAAATGAAAGTGTCTTTCGGCAACCTCTGCTTGGGGTCATTCAAGAGGAAACAAACCACAAAGACAGATCTTAGAACTACTTGATTTTGTCAAGTTTCAAGGAGCTAGCACAAACGGTGTTTGATTTAGACTTCCAAACACATCTTTCTATATAGGAGGAAATAGAGTGAAACCTAAAAATTCTAAGTGTTACTGGAAAAGAATGTTTCAAGAAAGAAGAGTGAAAATTGGGAAGCTAAGTGGACTTAGTGAACTGATCATTACCACAGAGTATCATCAAGATTGGATGAAAAAAGATTTTCCGACTATTCAGAAAACCAGTTGTTTTTTGGAAGCTTGGCACACCTTTCCAATGAAAGTGTATTACGCAGTCTCTGCTTGTGGCTACTTCAAAAGGAAACAAACCATAGAGACAGAACTTAGAACTACTTTATTTTGTGAAGTTTCAAAAAGCTAGCACAAACCGTGTTTGATTTAGAGTTCCAAACACATCTATCTATATAGGAGAAAAAAGAGTGAAACCTAAAAATTCAAAGTGTTACTGGAAACGAACGCTTCAAGCAAGGAGAATGAAAATTGGGCAGCTAAGTGGACTTAATGAACTGATCATTACCACAGAGAATCATCAAGATTGGATGAAAAAAATTTTGCCGAGATTTCAGAAACCCAGTAGTTTTTTGGAAGCTTGGCACACCTTTGAAATGAAAGTGTCTTTTGGCAGTCTCTGCTTGGGGTAATTCAAGAGGAAACAAACCACAAAGAAAAAACTTAGAACTACTTTATTTTGTCAAGTTTCCAGGAGCTAGCACACACCGTGTTTGATTTAGAGTTCCAAACACATCTATCTATATGGGAGAAAACAGAGTGAAAACTAAAAACACAAACTGTTACTGGTAACGAACGCTTCATCCTAGAAGAGTGAGAATTGGGCAGCTAAGAGGACTTATTGTACTGCTCATTACCAGAGAGAATCATCAAGATTGGATGAAACAACATTTGCCAACTATTCTGAAAACCAGTAGTTTTTTGGAAGCTTGGCACACCTTTCCAATGAAAGTGTCATACGCAGTCCCTGCTTGTGGCTACTTCAAGAAGAAACAAACCACAGAGACAGAACTTAGAACTACTTTATTTTGTGACGTTTCAAAAAGCTAGCACAAACCGTGTTTGATTTAGAGTTCCAAACACATCTAACTATATAGGAGAAAACAGAGTGAAACCTAAAAATTCAAAGTGTTACTGGAAATGAACGCTTCAAGCAAGAAGAGTGAAAATTGGGCAGCTAAGTGGACTTATTGAACTGATCATTACCACAGAGAAGCATCAAGTTTTGGTGAAAAAAAATTTGCCGAAATTTCAGAAAACCAGTAGTTTTTTGGAAACTTGGCACACCTTTGAAATGAAAGTGTCTTTCGGCACTCTCTGCTTGGGGTAATTCAAGAGGAAACAAAACACAAAGACAGAATTTATAACTCCTTTATTTTGTCAAGTTTCAAGGAGCTAGCACAAACCGTGTATGATTTAGAGTTCCAAACCCATCTATCTATACGGGAGAAGACAGAGTGAAACCTAAAAACTTAAACTGTTACTGGTAACGAATGCTTCATCCTAGAAGAGTGAGTATTGGGCAGCTAAGAGGACTTATTGTACTGATCATTACCAGAGAGAATCATCAAGATTGGATGAAACAATATTTGCCAACTATTCTGAAAACCAGTAGTTTTTTGGAAGCATGGCACATCTTTCCAATGAAAGTGTCATACGCAGTCCCTGCTTGTGGCTACTTCAAAAGAAACAAACCACAGAGACAGAACTTAGAACTACTTTATTTTGTGACGTTTCAAAAAGCTAGCACAAACCGTGTTTGATTTAGAGTTCCAAACACATCTATCTATATAGGAGAAAACAGAGTGAAACCTAAAAATTCAAAGCCTTACTGGAAACGAACGCTTCAAGCAAGGAGAATGAAAATTGGGCAGCTAAGTGGACTTATTGAACTGATCATTACCACAGGGAATCATCAAGATTGAGAGAAAATAATTTTGCCGAGATTTCAGAAAACCAGTAGTTTTTTGGAACCTTGGCACACCTTTGCAATGAAAGTGTCTTTTGGCAGTCTCTGCTTGGGGTAATTCAAGAGGAAACAAACCACAAAGACAGAACTTAGATCTACTTTATTTTGTCAAGTTTCAAGGAGGTAGCACAAACCGTGTTTGATTTAGACTTCCAAACACATCTATCTATATAGAAGGAAATAGAGTGAAACCTAAAAATTCTAAGTGTTACTGGAAACGAACGCTTCAAGCAAGAAGAGTGAAAATTGGGCAGCCAAGTGGACTTAGTGAACTGATCATTACCACAAAGAATCATCTAGATTGGGTGAAAAAATATTTTTCGAGATTTCAGAAAACCAGTAGTTTTTTGGAAGCTTGGCACACCTTTGAAATGAAAGTGTCTTTCGGCAGTCTCTGTTGGGGTACTTAAAGAGCAAACCATAGAGATAGAATTTAGAACTACTTTATTTTTTCAAGTTTCAAGGCTCTAGCACAAACCGTGTTTGATTTAGACTTCCAAACACATCTATCTATATAGAAGGAAATAGAGTGAAACCTAAAAATTCAAAGTGTTACTATACGAATGCTTCAACCAACAAGAGTGAAAATTGGGCAGCTAAGTGGAGTTATTGAACTGATCATTACCACAGAGAATCATCAAGTTTTGGTGAAAAAAAATTTGCCGAAATTTCAGAAAACCTGTAGTTTTTTGGAAGCTTGGCACACCTTTGAAATGAAAGTGTCTTTCTGCAGTCTCTGCTTGGGGTAGTTCAAGAGGAAAGAAACCACAAAGACAGAACTTATAACTACTTTATTTTGTCAAGTTTCAAGGAGCTAGCACAAACCGTGTTTGATTTAGAGTTCCAAACCCATCTATCTATATGGGAGAAAACAGACTGAAACCTAAAAACTCAAACTGTTACTGGTAACGAACGCTTCATCCTAGAAGAGTGAATATTGGGCAGCTAAGTGGACTGATTGTACTGATCATTACCACAGAGAATCATCAAGATTGAATGAAAAAATATTTGCCGACTATTCAGAAATCCAGTAGTTTTTTGGAAGCTTGCCACACCTTTGAAATGAAAGTGTCTTTTGGCAGTCTCTGTTGGGGTACTTCAAGAGGAAACAAACCATAGAGACAGAACTTAGAACTACTTTATTTTGTGAAGTTTCAAAAAGCTAGCACAAACCGTGTTTGATTTAGAGTTCCAAACACATCTATCTATATAGGAGAAAAAAGAGTGAAACCTAAAAATTCAAAGTGTTACTGGAAACGAACGCTTCAAGCAAGGAGAATGAAAATGGGCAGCTAAGTGGACTTAATGAACTGATCATTACCACAGAGAATCATCAAGATTGAGTGAAAAAAATTTTGCCGAGATTTCAGAAAACCAGTAGTTTTTTGGAAGCTTGGCACACCTTTGAAATGAAAGTGTCTTTGGGTAGTCTCTGCTTGGGGTAATTCAAGAGGAAACAAACCACAAAGACAGAACTTAGAACTACATTATTTTTTCAAGTTTCAAGGAGATAGCACAAACCGTGTTTGATTTAGAGTTCCAAACCCATCTATCTATATGGGAGAAAACAGAGTGAAAGCTAGAAACTCAAACTGTTACTGGTAACGAACGCTTCATCCTAGAAGAGTGAATATTGGGTAGTTAAGTGGACATATTGTACTGATCATTGAAACCGCTGTTGACTGGTGACGAGTTCTTCCTCCCCCAATGTTGAAGAATAACACCAGAAAGCACACGCGGAGGCAAGGTCAGAGTAGAAATTAGAAATTTATTAAAGGACAGCAGAAAAGACTTCTCCCGGAGGAAGAAGGGGACCCAAGAGGTGGGAATCCGTGGAAGGGCTGTTCTTTCCCCTTTTTATAGTTCTTTCAGTGATGGAATGTAGGTTGGAGGCCTACAGGTGGGCTTAATTATCACCTTTTGGGATGGGCTATCTCCAAGTCTGTTGGGGCTGTTTCCTGAGCTCCATTAACATTTCTTTGAGGTGGACTTTGGCCTAGGGCCTTTTCAGGACTTCATTAACATTCCATGAGTTGTCCTGCGTTTTCCCTGAGTCATTCCCAGCATGGCCTCCATTTTAGATTTCACTCGATATTAGACCTGACTACACTGACTACCTAACTTTAAATCTGGCTTCATTCCCCCCTCTAATTTGGGAACTCCTTACTGCTGTAAGGAAGGGGGGCGAAGAAAATCTCTCTGGCTTCTTCAGGCTGAAAAGGGACGGTGTGGGGCAAGCAGTTTGGAGTCCCCCTTTAAAAATAGGGTCTATCGAGTGGTCCATGTTGGAAGTCTGATTGAGAAGTAATAGACTGGAGGGCCATTTGAGTGATGGGTGGTCTATAAGAGAAACAAGAATTTATTAGTACTGGAACCAGATTGATGCAGCAATAAATCCCATAGCACAGGAATATGCCAATGAGTATAATGGCAAAGACAAAGACTAACAATGTTATCCACCAGGAAGTACCAAGAACCAGGAGCTAAGATATTGTTTCCATGACAAAGTTGCTGAGGACATGGCTTCTATCTGAGCATGTAAATCTTTAAGGATGTTTGTCACATTGCCAGAATTGTCAGGGATGTAAACACAACATTTAACCTTTAGGGTTATAGATGTCCTTTTCTTAAGATACAGTTTAATAACTTAATGTCATCTGAGCTTGCAAAATCCTTTTACTAGTATGACCTCTGTGTCTAATAGAGAAATATTTAATTCTGTTACTTAGGGCTGGATAACTATACTAGCAAACACCATGCCTACCTGGGTAGGTTAGAAATAAAAGCCTTAAACTAAAAACTACTCTGGCAGTTCCTTTTGATAGTTATCAGGCATTCCTGTCTGAGAATCTCTTTTGAAGCCTCCAGTTTACTTATTTATGGAAGTTACATTTAACTATTATTTTATTTAAAATGCCCAGGAATAGCTGTGTTTTGGCTTTTACTGTCTTTGCTAAGTGTTTAAGATGAAGCAAGTCAAACTGACTTTTGTTTCTATCTATTGTTAACAGTCAGCTGAGTTTCCTTGGGAGTCCTCGGGAACTTACAGCAGCTTCTCAGATCTGCTAGTGCCATTTGCGCTAGGATGGGTCCAGGCCTTGCTTGACAATGTGGCTTCCCTCGGAAGCATCAGGCATGTCTCCCTTTTCTGATGACCCTCCTCTTCACAGCAAATGCACTGATTGGCTTTCTGTTCTCCACTGGTCTCATTAATCTCCCTGATCGGGAGGTTATGTGGCCTAGAGTTGCAAAGCTCTTTGGAAAAGTCCCCTATCCCCTGACTCAGACTGACTCAGAGGGCAAGAGCCAAATTTTTAAATTTAAAACTTAATCTTAAACATCCAGCAAATAAGTTTTAACAGCCTTATATTAAGAGCACTGGGCTTTAATGTCTATCTCTCTATCCTGTAGGTGATATCTTACATTAACCCAGGTTGTGAGTTCTTAAATCAGTACCTCTGCAAAACAGGCAATCTTTAGACCACTTATAAGAAAACTACAAAATAAAATTAACTAGGGTAAAAACATATTTAGTTCATGTAATAGCTACCTTGAATTTTGGCAGAGTTATACATTATATCCCCTGTTTGAGATCCTAGTAATCTTGTCAAAAAACAACTTTTGGGCACAACTTTAAATGTACTGAAATCTGGCCCACTTCTTCCATACTCACTTTCACATGCATTGAGATGAGACATAGAGCCTTATCTCAAGTAAGGCGGGACTCTTCATAGATCTTAAAATACTATAGTTCTGAAACTGATCTTTGCTTTTTAAACATCATTTTACAAAGCCTACATAAATTGTTGTGAACTTGAGCAAACATAACATAATATCACATCTAAAACATGAATTAAAGAAAGGCTGAAAGCTTCTAACCTTTTGTAGAAAAGTAGCAAAGTACTTTTGTGTTTTACAATAAAACCTTTACACAGATTAAGCCCTCATTAACTTAAAAATACACTTGTTGTATCTCAGTGTAAAAAGGTAACATAGAACTGTACATATCTTATTGATAACAAGCCCAGTTATAGAGCACAAATGATATAAATAAATCTCCAACATGTTTTTCTTTTAAGCCTAAAATTACCATACAACTTTAGAACATAGCTTGATATAATGCTCTTTCTAAAGCTTCTACCTAACAGACTTGTATACCTGGAAGATGTGAACACATTAATAGCACCAATTACATTGATGTTTTTATATTAACCAAGTTTAGCTTTTAAAGAGATAACATAGCACAATTCTCTAAAACAATAGCACTTGTTTAACCAGCTGTTTAATTTCTTTAAGATTACTTGCTCAAAAACTTACACTTATAAGCAACTTACACAGACCTTCTTATATCATTTACTTAAACTCTTTTAATTACTTAATCATATAGACTCTTATCCAGAAACACATTTTCCCTCTATGAAATCCATACCTAGAACCTTCTAGTTTCTTTTTTATCTGTTAACCTCCTTCTGTTCACATTTTGAAACAATACTTGTAAATTTTGAATTTAATCAGATTATTTTATACACATCAACATTTTGTTAGGTTTTATTTTTGAACACCTAGAAAAACTTATAATAAGCTTAATTTTAAAGACATCTTTACTTTCATCTGTTTACCTAATTTAAATTGAGCCATTTGAATCACGTGAATCAAAGATATTTGGATCCATTTTTAAAATTTTTCATGAGCGCTCCTCATCTGTCAATTGTTATATCACTGCATGATATATGAACATACATACACACATACAGACATACTGACATACAACACGTAACACAAGTGTAACACAACACAATAGTAAAGGCCTTGTTGCTTTCTCAGGTGAAATCTCATTGCAATGTTTAAAAACTCCATAGTTGATCAAAAATAGAACTTATCAGAAAAACATTAACTTGTCTGTAGGATCAAAATCATGAGCTCAAAAAAAAAAAATACAGAATCTAAGAAAAAAGCAAAAGTCCTAGAAAAAATTGACCGGCCTGTAATTACTCTTTGGTTGAATCTAGTTTGAGTTCCCATAAAAAGACACTTTTACCCTTTTTTTTTCTTGGGTCTCAGATCTGTCTCCTACTGAGTGCTCCAGGCTTCTTCTATTTGCATATCAGCTTAAGTCCTGGCTGAGGTCTGGGAAAACTGGAATTCTGAGCACAAACCTCATGCCTAAGGCATTTTAACCATAAGTCACAATTTCCAGGTTTGGATGTTGAAAATTATGATACAAGTTTAAGATGCAATTTATAAAATTTCATACCTTTACATTTTCCTACACTAGAAAAACTTGCTCACACAAAACTGAAAATAGAATCTTGCTTAATATAAAGCTACCATCAGAAGAGATCCCTTCAGGATCATTAAGCCACTTCCTTTGTTCTGAAGTTCCTAAAGTAGTATTAAGTTTCATTAAATCACCTGGAGAAAATCTTAAGAAAACCACACACTACCATGTATATCCAAAATTAAGCTTTAAAAATTTCCAAGACTGTTGCTATTCAATGTTATTTTAATAAGCCAGACCAACGTCCCAATCCAACATTTTCTTTTCCTGAATCTTACACACTACGGGGAACACATACCAAGTCATAATTTACTATCCTTGCCCAAATTAATGCACTGGTACACCTAGTGAAATCTTTTCAGGCTACCCAGTTCAAAATTGATGAAAAAATAAAACTGAATGATTGGGAGTTACTTGCCAACTTGGAAGTAGAGTTCTTTTAATTTTCTATCCTAAGTATCTAAGTTCTCTGGCATGAATTATCTGAAATCAAACTAAATAATTACCTAACCCTAACTTTTAACTGCAAGATTGTGCAATGCTTCAAACTCATTTAGATACCAGATGTTACAATGAAACATCATCTAAAAGATGATGACACACATTTAGCCTAGATTATCCCCAAGAAACAATCAGACAACTAGATAAGAAAATATCTCTCCAGATTTTGAACTCCCATTTAATTATGACTCCTATCAGTGGCACCATAGATTTCCCCATGAGTGTACCAGATGTTTTCACATAGGGGCAACTATAAAATTAAGGGCCTCAGTGTGACTGACTTTACTGCATTCAGGTGGAGTAATCCTTACAGCGCAGGGAAGGAATGAGGAATTTCCCCAGAGCGAAGGTGGCTCTGGCAGCTGCTGGAAAATCCTCAGTTTCCCCTTTACTTATAGGATTAGCACCTTTGGATAGACCCAATCCCAGGCAATCTGACATATCTCCTAACTTTTCCAGTAGAGTCAGTTTTTATCTGCCTTAGGTCTTGAAGGGGGAAGAGGGTATGTACTTTGATCGGCTCAAATTTCTCTCTTGATTGCAGATATCATAGCTAAGTCTACTTTACACTGTTGGCATAATTTAGGATCTTCCCTTAGAGCAACGAAAATCTGAACATACAGCACCTCACACCATTTCCGTTTTGTAAATTTTATCAAACTGTCCCAATTTTTCAATACGCAGGCTAGTGGTGCACCTGGTGTATTGGAGAGAGAGAAGCTCCTGTCTGAGTGAGAAGAAAACAGGACTCCGGCGCCCACGCTGCGCCAGAGAAAACTGTTCTCATTAGGGACGTCTCCCTAGGTTTGAGCTTCCTAAACGGTCCAGAAAACCCGTCTCTCACCTTGCTTTGCCAAGGGGTTTCTGGTCCCCTTTAGCAAAGTGCTAGGGTCTCAGTTTGCCCTGTGCCAGAGACCCTGGGAGGATTCAGACTTAAGGGCATTACTGTGTCCTCCTGGCCAGTAAAAACCCATTGGAAAAGAGAAACATGTTCTCTTTTGTTGCCTTTGCTCTGTAGACTAGCAGATTACCTGAGGAGTTGATTCTAAAAATGCCTCTCTAGAAGCTTAAAGAGAACACAGCCTATTTTAAACATTGGGCGGTAAAACAGACTATTGAAAGTTACCTATGCACCTTAGGGAACCTGGGCAGA
The DNA here is from genome assembly GCF_048772815.1 of Callospermophilus lateralis. NCBI lineage: Eukaryota > Metazoa > Chordata > Mammalia > Rodentia > Sciuridae > Callospermophilus > Callospermophilus lateralis. Next base: position 23,463 of record NW_027513984.1, on the reverse strand, counting down.
TTTTACTAATTCTCTCATGCCTTTCTCAGTCTCAACCCGAATTGCTAACATTTCTGACCTGTGAAGGAAGGGAAGCATCCAGGAGGGATTGGATGCGGGGTTTGGAGTGTTGCATAGCCCATACAGAGGCAAATGTGATTGGGCCTTTCCCTCAGTGCCATTCATCTACTGATCACCCTAGATACCCCTGGGGGCTGTCGGGAGGAGGCTCAAGAGAAAGGAACCTTAAGAATCGTCTGAGAGTAGCCCAGACCGGAATTCCACAGTTGTTCCAAACTCCTTCCCCCACCTCCACGCATCCGAGGCAGATCGGGATTCGGGACACCGTGTACTCACGCCAATTGCTCTCCGGGCCCAGACAGAAAAGTTGGAAGCGGCTTTGGCAGAACCCAACATGCCTGCTCTGTATTGAACAGGTGATTGAGAGCTGCCTAGGCCGAGAAACCTCTCACCCGAGTCTTGAAGAGTGGCGGCTGCACTAGTTGCCTTTAAGTAGCCGTCGGGTGCCCACCTTACCCTCCAGAGAGAAAGAGAGAGAAAGATGCACCTCAAACAGACATGGGGTGCGTGCACTTACCTCAGTGTAGAATCTCGGTATGGGACCTCCAATATGAAACCGCTGTTGACCGGTGACGAGTTCTTGCTCCCCCAATGTTGAAGAATAACACCAGAAAGCATACGCCAAGGCAAGGTCAGAGTAGAAATTAGAAATTTATTAAAGGACAGCAGAAAAGACTTCTCCCGGAGGAAGAAGGGGACCCAAGAGTGGGAATCTTTGGAAGGGCTGTTCTTTCCCCTTTTTATAGTTCTTTCAGTGATGGAATGTAGGTTGGAGGCCTACAGGTGGGCTTAATTATCACCTTTTGGGATGGGCTATCTCCAAGTCTGTTGGGGCTGTTTCCTGAGCTCCATTAACATTTCTTTGAGGTGGACTTTGGCCTAGGGCCTTTTCAGGACTTCATTAACATTCCATGAGTTGTCCTGCGTTTTCCCTGAGTAATTCCCAGCATGGCCTCCATTTTAGATTTCACTCCATATTAGACCTGACTACACTGACTACCTAACTTTAAATCTGGCTTCATCATTACCACAGAGAATCATCAAGATTGGATGAAAAACTATTTGCCCACTATTCAGAAAACCAGTAGTTTTTTGGAAGCTTGGCACACCTTTCCAAAGAAAGTGTATCACGCAGTCTTTGCTTGTGGGTACTTCAATAGGAAACAAACCATAGTAACAGAACTTAGAACTAATTTATTTGTGAAGTTTCAAAAAGCTAGCACAAACCGTGTTTGATTTAGAGTTCCAATGACATCTATCTATATATGAGGAAACAGAGTGAAACATAAATATTCTAAGTGTTACTGGAAACGAAAGCTTCAAGCAACAGGAGTGAAAATTGGGCAGCTAAGCGGACTAAGTGAACTGATCATTACCACAGAGAATTATCTAGATTGGCTGAAAAAATATTTGCCGAGATTTCAGAAAACCAGTAGTTTCTTGAAACCTTGGCACACCTTTGAAATGAAAGTGTCTTTCGGCAGTCTCTGTTGGGGTACTTCAAGAGGAAACAAACCATAGAGAAAGAACTTAGAACTACTTTATTTTGTCAAGTTTCAAGGAGCTAGCACAAACCGTGTTTGATTTAGAGTTCCAAACACATCTATCTATATGGGAGAAAACAGAGTGAAACCTAAAAACTCAAAATGTTACTGGTAACGAACGCTTCATCCTAGAAGAGTGAGTATTGGGCAGCTAAGAGGACTTATTGTACTGATCATTACCAGAGAGAATCATCAAGATTAGATGAAACAATATTTGCCAAGTATTCTGAAAACCAGTACTTTTTTGGAAGCTTGGCACACCTTTCCAAAGAAAGTGTCATACGCAGTCTCTGCTTGTGGCTACTTCAACAAGAAAAAAACCATAGAGACAGAACTTAGAACTACTTTATTTTGTGACGTTTCAAAAAGCTAGGACAAACCGTGTTTGATTTAGAGTTCCAAACACATCTATCTATATAGGAGAAAACAGAGTGAAACCTAAAAATTCAAAGTGTTACTGGAAACGAACGCTTCAAGCAAGAAGAGTGAAAATTGGGCAGCTAAGTGGACTTATTGAACTGATCATTACCACAGAGAATCATCAAGTTTTGGTGAAAAAAAATTTGCCGAAATTTCAGAAAACCAGTATTTTTTTGGAAACTTTTTACACCTTTAAAATGAAAGTGTCTTTCGGCAGCCTCTGTTGGGGTATTTCAAGAGGAAACAAACCATAGAGATAGAACTCAGAACTACTTGATTTTGTAAAGCTTCAAGGAACTAGCACAAACCGTGTTTGATTTAGACTTCCAAACACATCTATCTATATAGGAGGAAATAGAGTGAAACCTAAAAATTCTAAGTGTTACTGGAAACGAAAGTTTCAAGAAAGAAGAGTGAAAATTGGGCAAATAAGTGGACTTAGTGAACTGATCATTACCACAGAGAATCATCAAGATTGGATGAAAAAATATTTTCCGACTATTCAGAAAACCAGTAGTTTTTTGGAAGCTTGGCACACCTTCCCAATGAAAGTGTATTACACAGTCTCTGCTTGTGGCTACTTCAAGAGGAAACAAACCATAGAGACAGAACTTAGAACTACTTTATTTTGTGAAGTTTCAAAAAGCTTGCACAAACCGTGTTTGATTTAGAGTTCCAAACACATCTATCTATATAGGAGAAAAAAGAGTGAAACCTAAAAATTCAAAGTGTTACTGGAAACGAATGCTTCAAGCAAAGAGAATGAAAATTGGGCAGCTAAGTGTACTTATTGAACTGATCATTACCACAGAGAATCATCAAGATTGGGTGAAAAAATTTTGTCGAGATTTCAGAAAACCAGTAGTTTTTTGGAAACTTGGCACACCTTTGAAATGAAAGTGTCTTTCGGCAGTCTCTGTTGGGGTACTTCAAGAGGAAACAAACCATAGAGACAGAATTTAGAAGTACTTTATTTTGCGAAGTTTCAAAAAGCTTGCAAAAACCGTGTTTGATTTAGAGTTCCAAACACATCTATCTATATAGGAGAAAACAGAGTGAAACATAAATATTCTAAGTGTTACTGGAAACGAACGCTTCAAGCAACAGGAGTGAAAATTGGGCAGCTAAGCAGACTTAGTGAACTGATCATTACCAAAGAGAATTATCTAGATTGGCTGAAAAAATATTTGCCGAGATTTCAGAAAACCAGTAGTTTCTTGAAACCTTGGCACACCTTTCCAATGAAAGTGTCTTTCGGCAGTCTCTGCTTGGGGTAATTGAAGAGGAAACAAACCACAAAGACAGAACTTAGAACTACTTTATTTTGTCAAGTTTCAAGGAGCTAGCACAAACCGTGTTTGATTTAGAGTTCCAAACACATCTATCTATATGGGAGAAAATAGAGTGAAACCTAAAAACTCAAACTGTTACTGGTAACGAATGCTTCATCCTAGAAGAGTGAGTATTGGGCAGCTAAGAGGACTTATTGTACTGATCATTACCAGAGAGAATCATCAAGATTGGATGAAACAATATTTGCCAACTATTCTGAAAACCAGTCGTTTTTTGGAAGCTTGGCACACCTTTCCAATGAAAGTGTCATACGCAGTCTCTGCTTGTGACTACTTCAAGAAGAAACAAACCATAGAGACAGAACTAGAACTACTTTATTTTGTGACATGTCAAAAAGCTAGCACAAACCGTGTTTGATTTAGAGTTCCAAACACATCTATCTATATAGGAGAAAACAGAGTGAAACCTAAAATTCAAAGTGTTACTGGAAACGAACGCTTCAAGCAAGAAGAGTGAAAATTCGCCAGCTAAGTGGACTTATTGAACTGATCATTACCACAGAGAATCATCAAGTTTTGGTGAAAAAAAATTTGCCGAAATTTCAGAAAACCAGTAGTTTTTTGGAAGCTTGGCACACCTTTGAAATGAAAGTGTCTTTCGGCAGTCTCTGCTTGTGGTAATTCAAGAGGAAACAAATCACAAAGACAGAACTTAGAACTACGTTATTTCTTCAAGTTTCAAGGAGATAGCACAAACCGTGTTTGATATAAAGTTCCAAACCCATCTATCTATATGGGAGAAAACAGAGTGAAACCTAGAAACTCAAACTGTTACTGGTAACGAACGCTTCATCCTAGAAGAGTGAATATTGGGCAGCTAAGTGGACTCATTTTACTGATCATTACCACAGAGAATCATCAAGATTGGATGAAAAAATATTTGCTGACTACTCAGAAATCCAGTAGTTTTTTGGAAGCTTGCCACACCTTTGAAATGAAAGTGTCTTTCGGCAGTCTCTGTTGGGGTACTTCAAGAGGAAACAAACCATAGAGACAGAACTTAGAACTACTTTATTTTGTGAAGTTTCAAAAAGCTAGCACAAATCGTGTTTGATTTAGAGTTCCAAACACATCTATCTATGTAGGAGAAAAAAGAGTGAAACCTAAAAATTCAAAGTGTTACTGGAAACGAACGCTTCAAGCAAGGAGAATGAAAATTGGGCAGCTAAGTGGACTTAATGAACTGATCATTACCACAGAGAATCATCAAGATTGGGTGAAAAAAATTTTGCCGAGATTTCAGAAAACCAGTAGTTTTTTGGAAGCTTGGCACACCTTTGAAATGAAAGTGTCTTTGGGCAGTCTCTGCTTGGGGTAATTCAAGAGGAAACAAACCACAAAGAGAGAACTTAGAACTACTTTATTTTTTCAAGTTTCAAGGAGCTAGCACACACCGTGTTTGATTTAGAGTTCCAAACACATCTATCTATATGGGAGAAAACAGAGTGAAACCTAAAAACTCAAACTGTTACTGGTAATGAACGCTTCATCCTAGAAGAGTGAGTATTGGGCAGCTAAGAGGACTTATTGTACTGATCATTACCAGAGAGAATCATCAAGATTGGATGAAACAATATTTGCCAACTATTCTGAAAACCAGTAGTTTTTTGGAAGCTTGGCACATCTTTCCAATGAAAGTGTCATACGCAGTCCCTGCTTGTGGCTACTTCAAAAGAAACAAACCACAGAGACAGAACTTAGAACTACTTTATTTTGTGACGTTTCAAAAAGCTAGCACAAACCGTGTTTGATTTAGAGTTCCAAACACATCTATCTATATAGGAGAAAACAGAGTGAAACCTAAAAATTCAAAGCCTTACTGGAAACAAACGCTTCAAGCAAGGAGAATGAAAATTGGGCAGCTAAGTGGACTTATTGAACTGATCATTACCACAGAGAATCATCAAGATTGAGAGAAAATAATTTTGCCGAGATTTCAGAAAACCAGTAGTTTTTTGGAACCTTGGCACACCTTTGCAATGAAAGTGTCTTTCGGCAGTCTCTGCTTGGGGTAATTCAAGAGGAAACAAACCACAAAGACAGAACTTAGATCTACTTTATTTTGTCAAGTTTCAAGGAGCTAGCACAAACCGTGTTTGATTTAGACTTCCAAACACATCTATCTATATAGAAGGAAATAGAGTGAAACCTAAAAATTCTAAGTGTTACTGGAAACGAACGCTTCAAGCAAGAAGAGTGAAAATTGGGCAGCCAAGTGGACTTAGTGAACTGATCATTACCACAAAGAATCATCTAGATTGGGTGAAAAAATATTTTCCGAGATTTCAGAAAACCAGTAGTTTTTTGGAAGCTTGGCACACCTTTGAAATGAAAGTGTCTTTCGGCAGTCTCTGTTGGGGTACTTAAAGAGCAAACCATAGAGATAGAATTTAGAACTACTTTATTTTTTCAAGTTTCAAGGCTCTAGCACAAACCGTGTTTGATTTAGACTTCCAAACACATCTATCTATATAGAAGGAAATAGAGTGAAACCTAAAAATTCAAAGTGTTACTGAAACGAATGCTTCAACCAACAAGAGTGAAAGTTGGGCAGCTAAGTGGAGTTATTGAACTGATCATTACCACAGAGAATATTCAAGTTTTGGTGAAAAAAATTTGCCGAAATTTCAGAAAACCTGTAGTTTTTTGGAAGCTTGGCACACCTTTGAAATGAAAGTGTCTTTCTGCAGTCTCTGCTTGGGGTAGTTCAAGAGGAAAGAAACCACAAAGACAGAACTTATAACTACTTTATTTTGTCAAGTTTCAAGGAGCTAGCACAAACCGTGTTTGATTTAGAGTTCCAAACCCATCTATCTATATGGGAGAAAACAGACTGAAACCTAAAAACTCAAACTGTTACTGGTAACGAACGCTTCATCCTAGAAGAGTGAATATTGGGCAGCTAAGTGGACTGATTGTACTGATCATTACCACAGAGAATCATCAAAATTGGATGAAAACATATTTGCCGACTATTCAGAAATCCAGTAGTTTTTTGGAAGCTTGCCACACCTTTGAAATGAAAGTGTCTTAAGGCAGTCTCTGTTGGGGTACTTCAAGAGGAAACAAACCATAGAGACAGAACTTAGAACTACTTTATTTTGTGCATTTTCAAAAAGCTAGCACAAACCGTGTTTGATTTAGAGTTCCAAACACATCTATCTATATAGGAGAAAAAAGAGTGAAACCTAAAAATTCAAAGTGTTACTGGAAACGAACGCTTCAAGCAAGAGTAGTGAAAATTGGGCAGCTAAGCGGACTTAGTGAACTGATCATTACCACAGAGAATCATCTAGATTGGCTGAAAAAATATTTGCCGAGATTTCAGAAAACCAGTAGTTTCTTGAAACCTTGGCACACTTTGAAATGAAAGTGTCTTTCGGCAGTCTCTGTTGGGGTACTTCAAGAGCAAACAAACCATAGAGATAGAACTTAGAACTACTTTATTTTGTCAAGTTTTAAGGAGCTAGCACAAACCGTGTTTGATTTAGAGTTCCAAACACATCTATCTATATGGGAGAAAATAGAGTGAAACCTAAAAACTCAAACTGTTACTGGTAACGAATGCTTCATCCTAGAAGAGTGAGTATTGGGCAGCTAAGAGGACTTATTGTACTGATCATTACCAGAGAGAATCATCAAGATTGGATGAAACAATATTTGCCAACTATTCTGAAAACCAGTCGTTTTTTGGAAGCTTGGCACACCTTTCCAATGAAAGTGTCATACGCAGTCTCTGCTTGTGACTACTTCAAGAAGAAACAAACCATAGAGACAGAACTAGAACTACTTTATTTTGTGATGTTTCAAAAAGCTAGCACAAACCGTGTTTGATTTAGTTCCAAACACATCTATCTATATAGGAGAAAACAGAGTGAAACCTAAAAATTCAAAGTGTTACTGGAAACGAACGCTTCAAGCAAGAAGAGTGAAAATTGGGCAGCTAAGTGGACTTATTGAACTGATCATTACCACAGAGAATCATCAAGTTTTGGTGAAAAAAAATTTGCCGAAATTTCAGAAAACCAGTAATTTTTTGGAAGCTTGGCACAGCTTTGAAATGAAAGTGTCTTTCGGCAACCTCTGCTTGGGGTCATTCAAGAGGAAACAAACCACAAAGACAGATCTTAGAACTACTTGATTTTGTCAAGTTTCAAGGAGCTAGCACAAACGGTGTTTGATTTAGACTTCCAAACACATCTTTCTATATAGGAGGAAATAGAGTGAAACCTAAAAATTCTAAGTGTTACTGGAAACGAATGTTTCAAGAAAGAAGAGTGAAAATTGGGAAGCTAAGTGGACTTAGTGAACTGATCATTACCACAGAGTATCATCAAGATTGGATGAAAAAAGATTTTCCGACTATTCAGAAAACCAGTTGTTTTTTGGAAGCTTGGCACACCTTTCCAATGAAAGTGTATTACGCAGTCTCTGCTTGTGGCTACTTCAAAAGGAAACAAACCATAGAGACAGAACTTAGAACTACTTTATTTTGTGAAGTTTCAAAAAGCTAGCACAAACCGTGTTTGATTTAGAGTTCCAAACACATCTAACTATATAGGAGAAAAAAGAGTGAAACCTAAAAATTCAAAGTGTTACTGGAAACGAACGCTTCAAGCAAGGAGAATGAAAATTGGGCAGCTAAGTGGACTTAATGAACTGATCATTACCACAGAGAATCATCAAGATTGGATGAAAAAAATTTTGCCGAGATTTCAGAAACCCAGTAGTTTTTTGGAAGCTTGGCACACCTTTGAAATGAAAGTGTCTTTTGGCAGTCTCTGCTTGGGGTAATTCAAGAGGAAACAAACCACAAAGAAAAAACTTAGAACTACTTTATTTTGTCAAGTTTCCAGGAGCTAGCACACACCGTGTTTGATTTAGAGTTCCAAACACATCTATCTATATGGGAGAAAACAGAGTGAAAACTAAAACACAAACTGTTACTGGTAACGAACGCTTCAATCCTAGAAGAGTGAGAATTGGGCAGCTAAGAGGACTTATTGTACTGCTCATTACCAGAGAGAATCATCAAGATTGGATGAAACAATATTTGCCAACTATTCTGAAAACCAGTAGATTTTTGGAAGCTTGGCACACCTTTCCAATGAAAGTGTCATACGCAGTCCCTGCTTGTGGCTACTTCAAGAAGAAACAAACCACAGAGACAGAACTTAGAACTACTTTATTTTGTGACGTTTCAAAAAGCTAGCACAAACCGTGTTTGATTTAGAGTTCCAAACACATCTAACTATATAGGAGAAAACAGAGTGAAACCTAAAAATTCAAAGTGTTACTGGAAATGAACGCTTCAAGCAAGCAGAGTGAAAATTGGCCAGCTAAGTGGACTTATTGAACTGATCATTACCACAGAGAAGCATCAAGTTTTGGTGAAAAAAATTTGCCGAAATTTCAGAAAACCAGTAGTTTTTTGGAAACTTGGCACACCTTTGAAATGAAAGTGTCTTTCGGCAGTCTCTGTTGGGGTACTTCAAGAGGAAAAAAACCATAGAGATAGAACTTAGAACTACTTGATTTTGTCAAGTTTCAAGGAGCTAGCACAAACGGTGATTGATTTAGACTTCCAAACACATCTATCTATATAGGAGGAAATAGATTGAAACCTAAAAATACTAAGTGTTACTGGAAACGAACGTTTCAAGAAAGAAGAGTGAAAATTGGGCAGCAAAGTGGACTTAGTAAACTGATCATTACCACAGAGAATCATGAAGATTGGATGAAAAAATATTTTCCAAACTATTCAGAAAACCAGTAGTTTTTTGGAAGCTTGGCACACCTTTCCAATGAAAGTGTATTACGCAGTCTCTGCTTGTGGCTACTTCAAGAGGAAACAAACAATAGAGACAGAACTTAGAACTACTTTATTTTGTGAAGTTTCAAAAAGCTATCACAAATCGTGTTTGATTTAGAGTTCCAAACACATCTATCTGAAATAGGAGAAAAAAGAGTGAAACCTAAAAATTCAAAGTGTTACTGGAAACGAATGCTTCAAGCAAGAAGAGTGAAAATTGGGCAGCTAAGTGGACTTATTGAACTGATGATTACCACAGAGAATCTTCAAGTTTTGGTGAAAAAAAATTTGCCGAAATTTCAGAAAACCAGTAGATTTTGGAAGCTTGGCACACCTTTGAAATGAAAGTGTCTTTCGGCACTCTCTGCTTGGGGTAATTCAAGAGGAAACAAAACACAAAGACAGAATTTATAACTCCTTTATTTTGTCAAGTTTCAAGGAGCTAGCACAAACCGTGTATGATTTAGAGTTCCAAACCCATCTATCTATACGGGAGAAAACAGAGTGAAACCTAAAAACTTAAACTGTTACTGGTAACGAACGCTTCATCCTAGAAGAGTGAATATTGGGCAGCTAAGTGGACTTATTGTACTGATCATTACCAGAGAGAATCATCAAGATTGGATGAAAAAATATTTGCCGACTATTCAGAAATCCAGTAGTTTTTTGGAAGCTTGGCACACCTTTGAAATGAAAGTGTCTTTCGGCAGTCTCTGTTGGGGTACTTAAAGAGGAAACAAACTGTAGAGATAGAATTTAAAACTACTTTATTTTTTCAAGTTTCAAGGAGCTAGCACAAACCGTGTTTGATTTAGATTTCCAAACCCAAATATCTATATGGGAGAAAACAGAGTGAAACCTAGAAACTCAAACTGTTACTGGTAACGAACTCTTCATCCTATAAGAGTGAATATTGGGCAGCTAAGTGTACTTAGTGAACTGATCATTACCACAGAGAATCATCAAGATTGGATGAAAAAAGATTTTCCGACTATTCAGAAAACCAGTAGTTTTTTGGAAGCTTGGCACACCTTTCCAAAGAAAGTGTATCACGCGGTCTTTGCTTTTGGGTACTTCAAGAGGAAACAAACCATAGTAACAGAACTGAGAACTACTTTATTTGTGAAATTTCAAAAAGCTAGCACAAACCGTGTTTGATTTAGAGTTCCAAACACATCTATCTATATATGAGGAAACAGAGTGAAACATAAAAATTCTAAGTGTTACTGGAAACGAACGCTTCACAAGAAGAGTGAAAATTGGGCAGCTCAGCGGACTTAGTGAACTGATCATTGCCAGAGAGAATCATCTAGATTGGGTGAAAAAATATTTGCCGAGATTTCATAAAACCAGTAGTTTTTTGGAAGCTTGGCACACCTTTGAAATGAAAGTGTCTTTCGGCAGTCTCTGCCTGGGTTAATTGAAGAGGACACAAACCATAAAGACAGAACTTAGAACTACTTTATTTTGTCAAGTTTCAAGGAGGTAGCACAAACCATGTTTGATTTAGACTTAAAAACACATCTATCTATATAGGAGGAAATAGAGTGAAACCTAAAAATTCTAAGTGTTACTGAAAACGAACGCTTCAAGCAAGAAGAGTGAAAATTGGGCAGCTAAGTGGACTTAGTGAACTGATCATTACCACAGAGAATCATCAAGTTTTGGTGAAAAAAAATTTGCCGAAATTTCAGAAAACCAGTAGTTTTTTGGAAGCTTGACACACCTTTGAAATTAAAGTGTCTTTAGGCAGTCTCTGCTTGGGTTAATTCAAGAGGAAACAAACCACAAATACAGAACTTAGAACTACTTTATTTTGTCAAGTTTCAAGGAGCTAGAACAAACCATGTTTGATTTAGACTTCCAAACACATGTATCTATATAGGAGGAAATACAGTGAAACCTAAAAATTCAAACTGTTACTGGAAACGAACGCTTCAAGGAAGGAGAATGAAAATTGGGCAGCTAAGTGGACTTTTGAACTGATCATTACCACAGAGAATCATCAAGATTGGGTGAAAAATATTTTCGGAGATTTCAGAAAACCAGTAGTTTTTTGGAAGCTTGGCAGACCTTTGAAATCAAAGTTTCTTTCGGCAGTCTCTGCTTGGGGTAATTGAAGAGGAAACAAACCACAAACACAGAAATTAGAACTACCTTATTTTTTCAAGTTTGAAGGAGCTAGCACAAACCGTGTTTGATTTAGACTTCCAAACACATCTATCTATATCGGAGGAAATAGAGTGAAACCTAAAAATTCTAAGTGTTACTGGAAAGGAACGCTTCAAGCAAGAGGAGTTAAAATTGGGCAGCTAACTGGACTTAGTGAACTGATCATTACCACAGAGAATCATCTATATTGGGTGAAAAAATATTTGCCGAGATTTCAGAAAATCAGTAGTTTCTTGAAAGCTTGGCACACCTTTCCAATGAAAGTGTCTTTCGGCAGTCTCTGTTGGGGTACTTCAAGAAGAAACAAACCGTAGAGATAGAACTTAGAACTACTTTATTTTGTCAAGTTTCAAGGAGCTAGCACAAACCGTGTTTGATTTAGAGTTCCAATCACATCTATCTATATTGGAGAAAACAGAGTGAAACCTAATAATTCTAAGTGTTACTGGAAACGAACGCTTCAAGCAAGAAGAGTGAAAATTGGACAGCTAAGTGGACTTATTGAACTGATCATTACCACAGAGAATCATCAAGTTTTGGTGAAAAAAAATTTGCAGAAATTTCAGAAAACCACTAGTTTTTTGGAAGCTTGGCACACCTTTGAATGAAAGTGTCTTTCGGCAGTCCCTGCTTGGGTTAATTGAAGAGGAAACAAACCACAAAGACAGAACTTAGAACTACTTTATTTTGTCAAGTTTCAAGGAGCTAGCACAAACCATGTTTGATTTAGACTTCCAAACACATGTATCTATATAGGAAAAAATAGAGTGAAACCTAAAAATTCAAACTGTTACTGGAAACAAACGCTTCAAGGAAGGAGAATGAAAATTGGGCAGCTAAGTGTACTTATTGAACTGATCATTACCACAGAGAATCATCAAGATTGGGTGAAAAATATTTTGCGGAGATTTCAGAAAACCAGTAGTTTTTTGGAAGCTTGGCACACCTTTGAAATGAAAGTGTCTTTCGACAGTCTCTGTTGGGATACTTCAAGAGGACACAAACCATAAAGACAGAACTTAGAACTACTTTATTTTGTCAAGATTCAAGGAGCTAGCACAAACCGTGTTTGATTTAGACTTCCAAACACATCTATCTATATAGGAGGAAATAGAGTGAAACCTAAAAATTCTAAGTGTTACTGAAAACGAACCCTTCAAGCAAGAAGAGTGAAAATTGGGCAGCTAAGTCGACTTAGTGAACTGATATTTACCACAGAGAATCATCAAGTTTTGGTGAAAAAAAATTTGCCGAAATTTCAGAAAACCAGTAGTTTTTTGGAAGCTTGACACACCTTTGAAATGAAAGTGTCTTTCGGCAGTCTCTGCTTCGGGTAATTCAAGAGGAAATAAACCACAAAGACAGAACTTAGAACTACTTTATTTTGTCAAGTTTCAAGGAGCTAGCACAAACCATGTTTCATTTAGACTTCCAAACACATGTATCTATATAGGAGGAGATAGAGTGAAACCTAAAAATTCAAACTGTTACTGGAAACGAACGCTTCAAGGAAGGAGAATGAAAATTGGGCAGCTAAGTGGACTTATTGAACTGATCATTACCACAGAGAATCATCAAGATTGGGTGAAAAAAATTCTGCGGAGATTTCAGAAAACCAGTAGTTTTTTGGAAGCTTGGCAGACCTTTGAAATGAAAGTGTCTTTCGGCTGTCTCTGCTTGGGGTCATTCAAGAGGAAACAAACCACAAAGACAGATCTTAGAACTACTTTATTTTGTCAAGTTTCAAGGAGCTAGCACAAACCGTGTTTGATTTAGACTTCCAAACACATCTATCTATATAGGAGGAAATAGAATGAAACCTAAAAATTCTAAGTGTTACTGGAAATGAACGCTTCAAGCAAGAAGAGTGAAAATTGGGCAGCTAAGTGGACTTAGTGAACTGATCATTACCACAGAGAATCATCAAGATTGGATGAAAAACTATTTGCCGACTGTTCAGAAAACTAGTAGTTTTTTGGAAGCTTGGCACACCTTTCCAATGAAAGTGTCTCACGTAGTCTCTGCTTTTGGGTACTTCAAGAGGAAACAAACCATAGAGACAGAACTTAGAACTACTTTATTATGTGAAGTTTCAAAAAGCTAGCACAAACCGTGTTTGATTTAGAGTTCCAATCACATCTATCTATATTGGAGAAAACAGAGTGAAACCTAAAAATTCAAAGTTTTACTAGAAACGAACGCTTCAAGCAAGAAGAGTGAAAATTGGGCAGCTAAGTGGACATAGTGAACTGATCATTACTACAGAGAATCCTCTAGATTGGGTGAAAAAATATTTTCCGAGATTTCAGAAAACCAGTAGTTTCTTGGAAGCTTGGCACACCTTTGAAATGAAAGTGTCTTTCGGCAGTCTCTGCCTGGGTTAATTGAAGAGGAAACAAACCACAAAGACAGAACTTAGAACTACTTTATTTTGTCAAGTTTCAAGGAGCTAGCACAAACTGTGTTTGATATAGACTTCCAAACACATCTATCTATATAGCAGGAAATAGAGTGAAACCTAAAAATACTAAGTGTTACTGAAAACGAACGCTTCAAGCAAGAAGAGTGAAAATTGGGCAGCTAAGTGGACTTATTCAACAGATCATTACCACAGAGAATCATCAAGTTTTGGTGAAAAAAAATTTGCCGAAATTTCAGAAAACCACTAGTTTTTTGGAAGCTTGGCACACCTTTGAAATGAAAGTGTCTTTCGGCAGTCTCTGCCTGGGTTAATTGAAGAGGAAACAAACCACAAAGACACATCTTAGAACTACTTTATTTTGTCAAGTTTCAAGGAGCTAGCACAAACCATGTTTGATTTAGACTTCCAAACACATGTATCTATATAGGAGGAAATAGAGTGAAACCTAAAAATTCAAACTGTTACTGGAAACGAACGCTTCAAGGAAGGAGAATGAAAATTGGGCAGCTAAGTGGACTTTTGAACTGATCATTACCACAGAGAATCATCAAGATTGGGTGAAAAATATTTTCGGAGATTTCAGAAAACCAGTAGTTTTTTGGAAGCTTGGCAGACCTTTGAAATCAAAGTTTCTTTCGGCAGTCTCTGCTTGGGGTAATTGAAGAGGAAACAAACCACAAAGACAGAAATTATAACTACTTTTTTTTGTCAAGTTTGAAGGAGCTAGCACAAACCGTGTTTGATTTAGACTTCCAAACACATCTATCTATATAGGAGGAAATAGAGTGAAACCTAAAAATTCTAAGTGTTACTGGAAACGAACGCTTCAAGCAAGAGGAGTGAAAATTGGGCAGCTAACTGGACTTAGTGAACTGATCATTACCACAGAGAATCATCTATATTGGGTGAAAAAATATTTGCCGAGATTTCAGAAAATCAGTAGTTTCTTGAAAGCTTGGCACACCTTTCCAATGAAAGTGTCTTTCGGCAGTCTCTGTTGGGGTACTTCAAGAAGAAACAAACCGTAGAGATAGAACTTAGAACTACTTTATTTTGTCAAGTTTCAAGGAGCTACCACAAACCGTGTTTGATTTAGAGTTCCAATCACATCTATCTATATTGGAGAAAACAGAGTGAAACCTAAAAATTCTAAGTGTTACTGGAAACGAACGCTTCAAGCAAGAAGAGTGAAAATTGGGCAGCTAAGTGGACTTATTGAACTGATCATTACCACAGAGAATCATCAAGTTTTGGTGAAAAAAAATTTGCAGAAATTTCAGAAAACCACTAGTTTTTTGGAAGCTTGGCACACCTTTGAAATGAAAGTGTCTTTCGGCAGTCTCTGCTTGGGTTAATTGAAGAGGAAACAAACCACAAAGACAGAACTTAGAACTACTTTATTTTGTCAAGTTTCAAGGAGCTAGCACAAACCATGTTTGATTTAGACTTCCAAACACATGTATCTATATAGGAAAAAATAGAGTGAAACCTAAAAATTCAAACTGTTACTGGAAACAAACGCTTCAAGGAAGGAGAATGAAAATTGGGCAGCTAAGTGTACTTATTGAACTGATCATTACCACAGAGAATCATCAAGATTGGGTGAAAAATATTTTGCGGAGATTTCAGAAAACCAGTAGTTTTTTGGAAGCTTGGCACACCTTTGAAATGAAAGTGTCTTTCGACAGTCTCTGTTGGGATACTTCAAGAGGACACAAACCATAAAGACAGAACTTAGAACTACTTTATTTTGTCAAGATTCAAGGAGCTAGCACAAACCGTGTTTGATTTAGACTTCCAAACACATCTATCTATATAGGAGGAAATAGAGTGAAACCTAAAAATTCTAAGTGTTACTGAAAACGAACCCTTCAAGCAAGAAGAGTGAAAATTGGGCAGCTAAGTCGACTTAGTGAACTGATATTTACCACAGAGAATCATCAAGTTTTGGTGAAAAAAAATTTGCCGAAATTTCAGAAAACCAGTAGTTTTTTGGAAGCTTGACACACCTTTGAAATGAAAGTGTCTTTCGGCAGTCTCTGCTTGGGGTAATTCAAGAGGAAATAAACCACAAAGACAGAACTTAGAACTACTTTATTTTGTCAAGTTTCAAGGAGCTAGCACAAACCATGTTTCATTTAGACTTCCAAACACATGTATCTATATAGGAGGAGATAGAGTGAAACCTAAAAATTCAAACTGTTACTGGAAACGAACGCTTCAAGGAAGGAGAATGAAAATTGGGCAGCTAAGTGGACTTATTGAACTGATCATTACCACAGAGAATCATCAAGATTGGGTGAAAAAAATTCTGCGGATATTTCAGAAAACCAGTAGTTTTTTGGAAGCTTGGCAGACCTTTGAAATGAAAGTGTCTTTCGGCTGTCTCTGCTTGGGGTCATTCAAGAGGAAACAAACCACAAAGACAGATCTTAGAACTACTTTATTTTGTCAAGTTTCAAGGAGCTAGCACAAACCGTGTTTGATTTAGACTTCCAAACACATCTATCTATATAGGAGGAAATAGAATGAAACCTAAAAATTCTAAGTGTTACTGGAAATGAACGCTTCAAGCAAGAAGAGTGAAAATTGGGCAGCTAAGTGGACTTAGTGAACTGATCATCACCACAGAGAATCATCAAGATTGGATGAAAAAATATTTGCCTACTATTCAGAAAACTAGTAGTTTTTGGAAGCTTGGCACACCTTTCCAATGAAAGTGTCTCACGTAGTTTCTGCTTTTGGGTAATTCAAGAGGAAACAAACCATATAGACAGAACTTAGAACTACTTTATTTTGTGAAGTTTCAAAAAGCTAGCACAAACCGTGTTTGATTTAGAGTTCCAATCACATCTATCTATATTGGAGAAAACAGAGTGAAACCTAAAAATTCAAAGTTTTACTAGAAACGAATGCTTCAAGCAAGAAGAGTGAAAATTGGGCAGCTAAGTGGACATAGTGAACTGATCATTACTACAGAGAATCCTCTAGATTGGGTGAAAAAATATTTTCCGAGATTTCAGAAAACCAGTAGTTTCTTGGAAGCTTGGCACACCTTTGAAATGAAAGTGTCTTTCGGCAGTCTCTGCCTGGCTTAATTGAAGAGGAAACAAACCACAAAGACAGAACTTAGAACTACTTTATTTTGTCAAGTTTCAAGAAGCTAGCACAAACCGTGTTTGATTTAGACTTCCAAACACATCTATCTATATAGGAGGAAATAGAATGAAACCTAAAAATTCTAAGTGTTACTAAAAACGAACGCTTCAAGCAAGAAGAGTGAAAATTGGGCAGCTAAGTGGACTTAGTGAACTGATCATTACCACAGAGAATCATCAAGATTGGATGAAAAACTATTTGCCGACTGTTCAGAAAACTAGTAGTTTTTTGGAAGCTTGGCACACCTTTCCAATGAAAGTGTCTCACGTAGTCTCTGCTTTTGGGTACTTCAAGAGGAAACAAACCATAGAGACAGAACTTAGAACTACTTTATTATGTGAAGTTTCAAAAAGCTAGCACAAACCGTGTTTGATTTAGAGTTCCAATCACATCTATCTATATTGGAGAAAACAGAGTGAAACCTAAAAATTCAAAGTTTTACTAGAAACGAACGCTTCAAGCAAGAAGAGTGAAAATTGGGCAGCTAAGTGGACATAGTGAACTGATCATTACTACAGAGAATCCTCTAGATTGGGTGAAAAAATATTTTCCGAGATTTCAGAAAACCAGTAGTTTCTTGGAAGCTTGGCACACCTTTGAAATGAAAGTGTCTTTCGGCAGTCTCTGCCTGGGTTAATTGAAGAGGAAACAAACCACAAAGACAGAACTTAGAACTACTTTATTTTGTCAAGTTTCAAGGAGCTAGCACAAACTGTGTTTGATATAGACTTCCAAACACATCTATCTATATAGGAGGAAATAGAGTGAAACCTAAAAATACTAAGTGTTACTGAAAACGAACGCTTCAAGCAAGAAGAGTGAAAATTGGGCAGCTAAGTGGACTTATTCAACTGATCATTACCACAGAGAATCATCAAGTTTTGGTGAAAAAAAATTTGCCGAAATTTCAGAAAACCACTAGTTTTTTGGAAGCTTGGCACACCTTTGAAATGAAAGTGTCTTTCGGCAGTCTCTGAATGGGTTAATTGAAGAGGAAACAAACCACAAAGACAGAACGTAGAACTACTTTATTTTGTCAAGTTTCAAGGAGCTAGCACAAACTGTGTTTGATTTAGACTTCCAAACACATCTATCTATATAGGAGGAAATAGAGTGAAACCTAAAAATACTACGTGTTACTGAAAACGAACGCTTCAAGCAAGAAGAGTGAAAATTGGGCAGCTAAGTGGACTTATTGAACTGATCATTACCACAGAGAATCATCAAGTTTTGGTGAAAAAAAATTTGCCGAAATTTCAGAAACCCACTAGTTTTTTGGAACCTTGGCACACCTTTGAAATGAAAGTGTCTTTCGGCGGTCTCTGCCTGGGTTAATTGAAGAGGAAACAAACCACAAAGACAGAACTTAGAACTACTTTATTTTGTCAAGTTTCAAGGAGCTAGCACAAACTGTGTTTGATTTAGACTTCCAAACACATCTATCTATATAGGAGGAAATAGAGTGAAACCTAAAAATACTACGTGTTACTGAAAACGAACGCTTCAAGCAAGAAGAGTGAAAATTGGGCAGCTAAGTGGACTTATTGAACTGATCATTACCACAGAGAATCATCAAGTTTTGGTGAAAAAAAATTTGCCGAAATTTCAGAAAACCACTAGTTTTTTGGAAGCTTGGCACACCTTTGAAATGAAAGTGTCTTTCGGCAGTCTCTGCCTGGGTTAATTGAAGAGGAAACAAACCACAAAGACACATCTTAGAACTACTTTATTTTGTCAAGTTTCAAGGAGCTAGCACAAACCATGTTTGATTTAGACTTCCAAACACATGTATCTATATAGGAAAAAATAGAGTGAAACCTAAAAATTCAAACTGTTACTGGAAACGAACGCTTCAAGGAAGGAGAATGAAAATTGGGCAGCTAAGTGGACTTATTGAACTGATCATTACCACAGAGAATCATCAAGTTTGGGTGAAAAATATTTTGCAGAGATTTCAGAAAACCAGTAGTTTTTTGGAAGCTTGGCAGATCTTTGAAATGAAAGTGTCTTTTGGCAGTCTCTGCTTGGGGTAATTGAAGAGGAAACAAACCACAAAGACAGAAATTATAACTACTTTTTTTTGTCAAGTTTGAAGGAGCTAGCACAAACCGTGTTTGATTTAGACTTCCAAACACATCTATCTATATAGGAGGAAATAGAGTGAAACCTAAAAATTCTAAGTGTTACTGGAAACGAACGCTTCAAGCAAGAGGAGTGAAAATTGGGCAGCTAACTGGACTTAGTGAACTGATCATTACCACAGAGAATCATCTATATTGGGTGAAAAAATATTTGCCGAGATTTCAGAAAATCAGTAGTTTCTTGAAAGCTTGGCACACCTTTCCCATGAAAGTGTCTTTCGGCAGTCTCTGTTGGGGTACTTCAAGAAGAAACAAACCGTAGAGATAGAACTTAGAACTACTTTATTTTGTCAAGTTTCAAGGAGCTAGCACAAACCGTGTTTGATTTAGAGTTCCAATCACATCTATCTATATTGGAGAAAACAGAGTGAAACCTAAAAATTCTAAGTGTTACTGGAAACGAACGCTTCAAGCAAGAAGAGTGAAAATTGGGCAGCTAAGTGGACTTATTGAACTGATCATTACCACAGAGAATCATCAAGTTTTGGTGAAAAAAAATTTGCAGAAATTTCAGAAAACCACTAGTTTTTTGGAAGCTTGGCACACCTTTGAAATGAAAGTGTCTTTCGGCAGTCTCTGCTTGGGTTAATTGAAGAGGAAACAAACCACAAAGACAGAACTTAGAACTACTTTATTTTGTCAAGTTTCAAGGAGCTAGCACAAACCATGTTTGATTTAGACTTCCAAACACATGTATCTATATAGGAAAAAATAGAGTGAAACCTAAAAATTCAAACTGTTACTGGAAACAAACGCTTCAAGGAAGGAGAATGAAAATTGGGCAGCTAAGTGGACTTATTGAACTGATCATTACCACAGAGAATCATCAAGATTGGGTGAAAAATATTTTGCGGAGATTTCAGAAAACCAGTAGTTTTTTGGAAGCTTGGCACACCTTTGAAATGAAAGTGTCTTTCGACAGTCTCTGTTGGGATACTTCAAGAGGACACAAACCATAAAGACAGAACTTAGAACTACTTTATTTTGTCAAGATTCAAGGAGCTAGCACAAACCGTGTTTGATTTAGACTTCCAAACACATCTATCTATATAGGAGGAAATAGAGTGAAACCTAAAAATTCTAAGTGTTACTGAAAACGAACCCTTCAAGCAAGAAGAGTGAAAATTGGGCAGCTAAGTCGACTTAGTGAACTGATATTTACCACAGAGAATCATCAAGTTTTGGTGAAAAAAAATTTGCCGAAATTTCAGAAAACCAGTAGTTTTTTGGAAGCTTGACACACCTTTGAAATGAAAGTGTCTTTCGGCAGACTCTGCTTGGGGTAATTCAAGAGGAAATAAACCACAAAGACAGAACTTAGAACTACTTTATTTTGTCAAGTTTCAAGGAGCTAGCACAAACCATGTTTCATTTAGACTTCCAAACACATGTATCTATATAGGAGGAGATAGAGTGAAACCTAAAAATTCAAACTGTTACTGGAAACGAACGCTTCAAGGAAGGAGAATGAAAATTGGGCAGCTAAGTGGACTTATTGAACTGATCATTACCACAGAGAATCATCAAGATTGGGTGAAAAAAATTCTGCGGAGATCAGAAAACCAGTAGTTTTTTGGAAGCTTGGCAGACCTTTGAAATGAAAGTGTCTTTCGGCTGTCTCTGCTTGGGGTCATTCAAGAGGAAGCAAACCACAAAGACAGATCTTAGAACTACTTTATTTTGTCAAGTTTCAAGGAGCTAGCACAAACCGTGTTTGATTTAGACTTCCAAACACATCTATCTATATAGGAGGAAATAGAATGAAACCTAAAAATTCTAAGTGTTACTGGAAATGAACGCTTCAAGCAAGAAGAGTGAAAATTGGGCAGCTAAGTGGACTTAGTGAACTGATCATCACCACTGAGAATCATCAAGATTGGATGAAAAAATATTTGCCGACTATTCAGAAAACTAGTAGTTTTTGGAAGCTTGGCACACCTTTCCAATGAAAGTGTCTCACGTAGTCTCTGCTTTTGGGTAATTCAAGAGGAAACAAACCATAGAGACAGAACTTAGAACTACTTTATTATGTGAAGTTTCAAAAAGCTAGCACAAACCGTGTTTGATTTAGAGTTCCAATCACATCTATCTATATTGGAGAAAACTGAGTGAAACCTAAAATTTCAAAGTTTTACTAGAAACGAACGCTTCAAGCAAGAAGAGTGAAAATTGGGCAGCTAAGTGGACATAGTGAACTGATCATTACTACAGAGAATCCTCTAGATTGGGTGAAAAAATATTTTCCGAGATTTCAGAAAACCAGTAGTTTCTTGGAAGCTTGGCACACCTTTGAAATGAAAGTGTCTTTCGGCAGTCTCTGCCTGGGTTAATTGAAGAGGAAACAAACCACAAAGACAGAACTTAGAACTACTTTATTTTGTCAAGTTTCAAGAAGCTAGCACAAACCGTGTTTGATTTAGACTTCCAAACACATCTATCTATATAGGAGGAAATAGAATGAACCTAAAAATTCTAAGTGTTACTAAAAACGAACGCTTCAAGCAAGAAGAGTGAAAATTGGGCAGCTAAGTGGACTTAGTGAACTGATCATTACCACAGAGAATCATGAAGATTGGATGAAAAACTATTTGCCGACTGTTCAGAAAACTAGTAGTTTTTTGGAAGCTTGGCACACCTTTCAAATGAAAGTGTCTCACGTAGTCTCTGCTTTTGGGTACTTCAAGAGGAAACAAACCATAGAGACAGAACTTAGAACTACTTTATTATGTGAAGTTTCAAAAAGCTAGCACAAACCGTGTTTGATTTAGAGTTCCAATCACATCTATCTATATTGGAGAAAACAGAGTGAAACCTAAAAATTCAAAGTTTTACTAGAAATGAACGCTTCAAGCAAGAAGAGTGAAAATTGGGCAGCTAAGTGGACATAGTGAACTGATCATTACTACAGAGAATCCTCTAGATTGGGTGAAAAAATATTTTCCGAGATTTCAGAAAACCAGTAGTTTCTTGGAAGCTTGGCACACCTTTGAAATGAAAGTGTCTTTCGGCAGTCTCTGCCTGGGTTAATTGAAGAGGAAACAAACCACAAAGACAGAACTTAGAACTACTTTATTTTGTCAAGTTTCAAGAAGCTAGCACAAACCGTGTTTGATTTAGACTTCCAAACACATCTATCTATATAGGAGGAAATAGAATGAAACCTAAAAATTCTAAGTGTTACTAAAAACGAACGCTTCAAGCAAGAAGAGTGAAAATTGGGCAGCTAAGTGGACTTAGTGAACTGATCATTACCACAGAGAATCATGAAGATTGGATGAAAAACTATTTGCCGACTGTTCAGAAAACTAGTAGTTTTTTGGAAGCTTGGCACACCTTTCAAATGAAAGTGTCTCACGTAGTCTCTGCTTTTGGGTACTTCAAGAGGAAACAAACCATAGAGACAGAACTTAGAACTACTTTATTATGTGAAGTTTCAAAAAGCTAGCACAAACCGTGTTTGATTTAGAGTTCCAATCACATCTATCTATATTGGAGAAAACAGAGTGAAACCTAAAAATTCAAAGTTTTACTAGAAATGAACGCTTCAAGCAAGAAGAGTGAAAATTGGGCAGCTAAGTGGACATAGTGAACTGATCATTACTACAGAGAATCCTCTAGATTGGGTGAAAAAATATTTTCCGAGATTTCAGAAAACCAGTAGTTTCTTGGAAGCTTGGCACACCTTTGAAATGAAAGTGTCTTTCGGCAGTCTCTGCCTGGGTTAATTGAAGAGGAAACAAACCACAAAGACAGAACTTAGAACTACTTTATTTTGTCAAGTTTCAAGGAGCTAGCACAAACTGTGTTTGATTTAGACTTCCAAACACATCTATCTATATAGGAGGAAATAGAGTGAAACCTAAAAATACTACGTGTTACTGAAAACGAACGCTTCAAGCAAGAAGAGTGAAAATTGGGCAGCTAAGTGGACTTATTGAACTGATCCTTACCACAGAGAATCATCAAATTTTGCTGAAAAAAAATTTGCCGAAATTTCAGAAAACCACTAGTTTTTTGGAAGCTTGGCACACCTTTGAAATGAAAGTGTCTTTCGGCAGTCTCTGCCTGGGTTAATTGAAGAGGAAACAAACCACAAAGACACATCTTAGAACTACTTTATTTTGTCAAGTTTCAAGGAGCTAGCACAAACCATGTTTGATTTAGACTTCCAAACACATGTATCTATATAGGAAAAAATAGAGTGAAACCTAAAAATTCAAACTGTTACTGGAAACGAACGCTTCAAGGAAGGAGAATGAAAATTGGGCAGCTAAGTGGACTTATTGAACTGATCATTACCACAGAGAATCATCAAGATTGGGTGAAAAATATTTTGCAGAGATTTCAGAAAACCAGTAGTTTTTTGGAAGCTTGGCAGATC